>NC_046978.1:18622759-18647759 GCF_009769545.1 Cyclopterus lumpus | reverse complement strand
GTGGCTTCATATTAATCAACAGCCAACATGACAAATATCTCTGTGTGCATATTACTCACGTTGCCAGAAAGAAAAGACTAACGCTCTCAGCCCGGCCTTATTACGGCTCGCCCGGAGCCCTAATGGAAAGTAATAAAGAGCCCGGTGTGTGTGTGTGTGTGTGTGTGTGTGTGTGTGGATGAATGGTTCTGATTAGGCAGTGCAAGCTGCGGACAAGCCTGATGATCCATGTCTCTCTTTTCTGCTGCTTGAAAACAGATGAATGTGGCATGGCCACACACACACACACACACACACACACACACACACACACACACACACACACACACGTGCAGTGTCTGCAACTTTTAATACTTTTTGTTCCCCTAAGGATTTATGGTGTTTTTGCTTCATTTTGACTGTTTCCATATTTATGAATAAATATACACACACACACAGACAGCTGCAAACCCTATATGTACAATGCATACGTGTGTGTGTGTGTGTGTGTGTGTGTGTGTGTGTGTTGCTGTCAGTTTTAAAGAATTGATAATGCATGAGCCACGGGGAAATGCTCTGAAACTGGTTACGCCACGGTATGAAAGTGTAAATTGAAGTGTGTGTGTGTGTGTGTGTGTGTGTGTGTGTGTGTGTGTGTGCAGAGCAATGCGGAACGGAAGTGCTGACTCGGCAACAGCAGAGATGGGAAGGGTGGGGGGGGGGGGGGAAGGGGGGAGCAAAGAGAGAGAGAGAGAGAGAAACGAACGGATGCGGAAACGGAAGGATGGTTTGAAGGAGCTCGATGAGGGAGGAAGAAAAGAAGAGGGGGGGGGGGGGAGTGGCTGGCAGGGGTCTGGGGATTGGACGAAAGAAAATCAATTGAGATGGAATGAGGGAGAGAGAGATGGAGAGAGGGGTGGAGAGAGAGAGAGAGATGGAGAGAGGGGTGGAGAGAGAGAGAGAGGTAGACGCAGAGAGAGGGAGAGAGAGTAGCGGTGGTGAGAGTCGGCAGCAGGTCCCTTTGGCTCTTGGTTCACCGGGCTTTCATCCAGGAAATGAAACGACACACACACACACACACACACACACACACACACACACACACACACACACACACACACACACTTGCGTTGATGGACTCTCACTGTCATCATCGGTGCCACCATCTGCCATCGTGTGTGTGTGTGTGTGTGTGTGTGTGTGTGTGTGTGTGTGTGTGTGTGTGTGTGTGTGTGTGTGTGTGTGTGTGTGTGTGTGTGTGTGTGTGTGTGTGTGTGTGTGTGTGTGTGTGTGTGTGTGTGTGTGTGTGTGTGTGTGTGTGTGTGTGTGTGTGTGTGTGTGTGTGTGTGTGTGTGTGTGTGTGTGTGTCTCACTGGAGAAACCACCCACGCGTCCTCGGTGTCGATGCTCATCGTCGTTCCTCGTCATCGTAAATTCACAGAAGTTTGTTTTAGACATTAATTATTTAAAATATATAAAAACCTCTCGCATGTTAGAGTGTGAGCTAACTAAACCTGTTGTTCAATAACTCCAGTTGGCCTGGCTTATTATTATTATTATTATTATTATTATTATTATTATTATTATTGGCCGGTATTAACTAATATATTGGCATAAATGTTGTCAATTAAACAATGACAATTTGCAGTGCAGACTGTAAAAATGTATCGTATAATTTTTTTCACGAATAGTATATAAATATTCAAATAAATACAATAAATTAAATTAAATAAAAATTATTTATGGTGAAAAATAAGTCTCTAATAAATGGTAAATGGACCTGTACTCTAGTCTTCCGACCACTCGAAGCGCTTTAACACTACATGACATCATTCACCCGTTCACACACTGATGGGAGGAGCTAAGTTTACACCTGTACGCTTTAGGGCGGGGGCTACAAGGTGATTGACAGGTCGCTACCTTACTTGGTCATCAAAATGCGATCGCCTCCATTCATCGTTTCCAAAAAAAAAAGGCAGCGGCCAAAAACATCGTAAAAACTCAGGGACTTCGTAGCGGCTTTCCACCGACCAATGGGGGGGGGGGGGGAAGGGACGCCATGACCACGCCCACTTCCCATAGACTGTCTATGGGTAAAACCCGAGCGACGCGTCTCAACGACTCCGTTTAATTTCCGCTTTTTAAATGCAGAAAAACATCCCGGCTGAGAAACATTAAACATACATGACGCACCATTCGGAAGCGATTGCAGAGGGACGCAGATGCCTCTTTTACATAATAACTCTGGTGTGTGTGTGTGTGTGTGTGTGTGTGTGTGTGTGTGTGTGTGTGTGTGTGTGTGTGTGTGTGTGTGTGTGTGTGTGTGTTTCACCATTCCACCTCATTAAGCAGACATTGTACTGCAGCCGTAAGACGGCCGTCACCGAACGGGGTGATTGAGTGCGACGCCGGGCAGGCGTACAGCGGATTTACATAAACATCGCCTCCCTTTTACACCCATTAGCATAGACAACACATTAACATGGAGGGAGGAGGAGGAGGAGGAGGAGGAGGGGGAGGGGGGGGGGGGGGGGGGATTTAATGAGTGGGGTGGGGGAGAAGATCGGCTGCCGGAGGAAACGTTTACTTTGTCGGTCTTATTACCACGACAACGTCTCTTCTTTCTGTCTTCACGGAGCAATTTGTCTCTTAGATTTTCACCCTTTTTTCTTCTTTTCTTTCTTCTCTCCGTTCTCTCCTCTGCTTTTTTTACACCTTTTCTCCCGCAGCTGCACGAACGGATCGATTCCCCCAAATCGATTGACTTGTTTCTTATTGATCACCAATCGGTTTGTAGACCTTTCCTCCAGAAAGTGTTGTTAAAAAGCATCTTGGAGCATTTGTGACCCTCTGAACCCCAAAACTGTTTATAGCAGCCAGAAAGCTGTCAAAATATAATCATCAGATCTTTCCTCTTTTACTTTTCCCACGGACCTTGAACACATCACGTGTCAATTTCAATAAAAAAAAAAACATTTTATTCCAAGCGCCTCAATTAAAATCTTTCCCCAAATAAACCGTTTGAAGTTCATGAACACTTAATTCAGTACATTGCAGCATCATTTGTATCCAACATTGTAATTAACACTTGTTGTAGATATACACTCCATTGTTTAAGAAATTCAACTTTTAAACTGTGTTATTCTGCACTGAAGACAAAATAAATGAACTTAATGGTTTGTAAACCGCCTGTAAACAATATCATCTACATCTGCATCTACGTGCATTATTTAGATTGATAGTTGCCACTTAATGTGTTGATAAATGACTTCTGATCCATCTTTTATTAATAAAATACATGTATCTCATCCTCTTCCTCTATCTTTTAAAGTTTCCGTGTAAAAAGAGCTGAATGGCCATATTTGCCCGTGCTAACTGAATAATGCTAATCTAATTAAGCCAGGCATTGCTAATATAATCTCTCTCGTACGCATGAATCTACATAATACATGTGGGAGCACGTGCACACGATTGGCACGGCCGCGTGCAGAATTGAAGCATTAATGGTAATAAAAATGTTTTAAAAATAGTCTCTTTTACCCTTTTACAGTCTCACGATTTGAAGAATTGGGTTTTATGTGAGAGCGGTTGCAGGGAATCCGATTTTTTTTTTTTTTAATGATGCACCTTCTTTTTATTCTTCGGTTTCTTCTTCCTCCGAGATGAGATACGGGTCCGTTTGATGTGTGCAAATGTCAAAATGTCTTCCGTGAAGAAGGTCCTTTTCTTATTGGAGCGTAGGGGTGTAATGTCTACGGAGCCCAGCAGGTGTCAGTATACACAGGACAGTCGTGAAGCTAGCTTTGGTTGCTATCAGTTAGCACGCTGCAGGATACCGACATGGAGTTTGGTACTAGTCTGTTTTTAAAATGATATGTAAGAGGAATAAAAATACCCAGAAGTTCTTTTTTTACACTTTTTTGTATTTCCCGAATCAAAATTCACATTTATATACAAAAATATTTGTATATAGTTTGCTGCAGATGAAAGACATTTAAACCCTTTCCTTGAAGTTGCAGTCTGAATGACAAATGTAATTGTTCTTTTTGCATGAAAATCAAAAATATTTTTGAAAGAAACAATAAAAAAATGATTTTGCTTCACGTACAAATTAAATAAGAGATATTTACTTTACGTCTACCGTATTTTTTTCACGAGTGCATTCCTACGAAGCACCTCGACCTCATAAACGTGCAATACTAAATTTACTGGAATTTTTTTTTACCGGAATTAAATATCTGATATCAGTCATTTCAGTACACAAAACAAGCGGCACTGAACAGTTTTAAACTGCAGTTCCTCAAACGGCCACTAGAGGGCCAGCTCCAGAAGCGAGTCAATCCCCATAGACCTCAATGTTAAAATACTTTGGAGTAGAAACACGTTGACAGCCTGTTTGGTCCCTGGAGCTAATATTGCCGTTTATGACAACTGCTCGAGGGGGGGGGGGGGGGGGGGGGGGGGTTATACAACTCACCTGTTTAAATTATATTAAGGCTTAAAGTTAGGCATGATTACTTTTTGAGTGACAGGTGGGTGCTGACGCCCACTTTGAGCTTCAGTGTGCAGTTTCTTCATGCCGAGGAACTACATGCACTCTGTATCCTACCTGAGGTCTCAGCAGGCATGTGGGCATCAGGTCTGGAGAGAGGGAGAGGAAGGGAGGGATGGAGGGAGAGAGACGGAGGGAGGGAGAGAGAGAGAGACTGGAAAGAATGTCGAGTGAGGGAGGGAGAGAGGGGAGCAGATGAGGCCTGAGAGGGAGAAGATGAGAAGTCAGGGGATGAATGTGATTAGCAGAAGAAGAAGGAGAAGAAGAAGAAGAAAGGGAGCGAGGGATGATTGGATCGGGGGGGGGGGGGGGGTGATGAAAGGGGAGAGTGGTGCAGAGGGTGAGTCAGAAGGCCAATGAGAGTGAAATGAGCATTCTGCTAATTGCAGGTCACGAGGAATACATTCAGTAACCTGTGAGTGTGCACAAACACACTCTCCATGTTTAGAAGCACAACAACAACAACAAGTCCTGTCTGCACACATGCATGCTCACACACACACACGCACACACACACACGCACACACACACACACACACAAACACCCACACACTCATTTACATTGACTAGTGTCAGAAGGGGTCCAAGAACACAGACGGCCTGTGGGTGAGATGACACATAAGAGCGTACACACACACACAGACACACACACACACACACACACACACACACACACACACACACACACACACACACACAGGAACCCAATCTAAATATACACATGTACGAAGCCTGTTTCTTTCTCAGTCTTGTCACATAACTGTGTGTGTGTGTGTGTGTGTGTGTGTGTGTGTGTGTGGTCCTGCACACTGAGAGGGGTTCAGGATCTGGTCTTCAAAATACGTCTTTAGTGCAGAAAGAAACGCAGTTAAAATGACATAA
Organism: Cyclopterus lumpus; assembly: GCF_009769545.1. NCBI lineage: Eukaryota > Metazoa > Chordata > Actinopteri > Perciformes > Cyclopteridae > Cyclopterus > Cyclopterus lumpus. The sequence continues at coordinate 18,642,346 of NC_046978.1, read as the reverse complement.
ATCATTAAAGAAATTAAATAATAATAAAATGCAAGTTGAATTTCTTCGATAATGTTTTTTTACTCCAATTTAAAACACTGTAATCTTCATCTCCGACATGATTCCAAGTGTCTACAAGCGTTTGGATAAATAATCTAATATGTAGTGCGATGAATATTGAGCCTCTGGTCATGAAGTTCAGTCCAAGTTTCACTGAGTTTCTGTCGGTCTCACTGCTTCCTAGTTTCCTAGTTCCTAGTTCCTAGTTCCTAGTCCCATAATGTGATGTTTTTAACAGGATCTGGTGACTTCAAACGGTTTATTTGGGGCGTCGTGTTCAAGGAGAAACCGTTTTTTAATTCTTTTATGTGCCACTAACACTAACGTGTTCTGTGTCATGTCCTGCACAGTCTGCACTGTCCGATGTCAGAAGTTCCTGATCTCGCGGGTCGGGGAGGACTGGATCTTCCTCATCCTGCTGGGACTCCTCATGGCCCTGGTCAGCTGGGTGGTGGACTTCTGCATCGCCATCTGTCTGCAAGGTGAGGGGGGGGGGGGTTATGGTAATATAATATATGGTAATATGACTAAAACACCTGTCCTGAGAAGACACACACACACACACACACACACACACATTTCTCCTGTCTTTAAGCGGTTTGTGTGACGGCTCTTCTGGATGTACATTTAGTGTGTGTTTCTTACTGTGTGTGTGTGTGTGTGTGTGTGTGTGTCCACAGCACAGAAGTGGATGTACGGGGGTCTGGACAGCAACGTCTTCCTGCAGTACCTGGCCTGGGTCACCTACCCCGTGGTCCTCATCACCTTCTCTGCCGGATTCACACAGATTCTCGCCCCTCAAGCTGTTGGTACGACCACACACACACACACACACACACACACACACACACACACACACACTTATAGAGAGCACGTAGATAGTGTACACACACACACACACACATGCACACGCATAGAGAGCACATAGATAGTACACACACACACACACACACACTTATAGAGAGCACGTAGATAGTACACACACACACACACACACACACTCATAGAGAGCACGTATATAGTACACACACACACACACACACATGAACTCCAGAAATGCAGAAAAAAGAGGCAAAATAATTTAAACTGTTGATTTAATTAAATAATGGGATATTTTGTTATTATAGATGAATCTCTGTTGAATAACCTTTTGGCTTCAGCTCTATATTCAAGAACAACTAAGATGCTTTATTTACAGAACAGAATTCAGATCCACATCCCTAAAATGTACTAAAATAAATGCATAAAGTTCCTGTTTGAACAGTTTTTTTTTTTTTTAAATCGCTAAATTCCTTGTTTAACTAAAGTATCCCAGCGGCTTCAGGCCGACTACAATAAAAAAAAAAAGGACACACATTATTAATGTTGAATGCTTTTTTTTTTTTTTTAGGGGCAATATAAAAAATAAAAAAAAGAGCGCAAACATTAATATTATAGCCACGAGAATAGAAAATAAAAAATAAAACGCACTGAAAATAAGAATACAATCAGAGCTGTGTGTAAAAAGTGGTTCAATAAAACAAAGTCTTCAGCCTCGATTTAAACCCCCCAACCTTCCTCAGTCTTCTGCTCTTTATCCTAAAAACCAGGACGTGAAATGAATCCCTGATAGGATTTCTCCTCCAGCTCCTGCCGTGTTTTTTAATATATTAATAAGACACTTAAAACACTTAAAGGAATCGGCGAGCATGAAGCTTCTTGCAGCTGCATGCAGTGACGTCATACGTTAAACAACATGGCAAAGCATCCAAAGAAATGCAACAGATGTTAAGTTATGGGACCTGGAAGCTGACATTCTGGTTGCAGAAGTGTGTTATTATTATTATTATCTGTCAGCGGCATTTCAATTAGGAAATGATATTCTAGGAGGGGGGAGGAGGGAGGGGTGGTCTCTAAAATGTAAAAGTGCGTATCTTTGCAAAAAAAAAATCCCATTTCCAAAGTGAATTAATTATCCGGAGAGAGTTTTGAATTTAATACCCCAAAAAAAGCCGTGGCGGACACATTTTTAATTAATCCTGTAGTTCCATTTGCAGTGACGACGCATAGTTCTTTGAAATTAGCATGCCATTTATTATTTTATATTTAACAAGATGAGGTTTATCTTAAAGGAACAGTTGGACATCGACTATGTTCGATGCCCTTTTAATGCACTAAATATGAAGCTGCAGCTAGCAGCTAGTGAGCTTAGCTTAGCATAAAGACCGGGTTGCTCCTCCCCTTCCTGTAGCCCGTCTTACTCACCTCTTTAGGACTGACGTTGCTTATTTCTGTGTGTTTTTTTCTCTTGTGTACGCCCCTCTGGGTACAAGATGAATCTAATGCGAGTCCAAATGTAAAAGATAATTGGTCATAAAAAATTTAAAAAGAGTCTGGAAACTGCCGGTCTGGCTCCGGTCCACACCAACACAGGGTTGCTGCAGATCCTTAAAATGTCTTAAAAAGGCATTGAATTAGCCGTTAATTGGTATTAAAATCACTTAAATCCATCTTTCAAAAGGCTTTAAAATGATTAAAAAGACACGGGAAGAAGGATTTTATGCAAATTCAATGAAAATGGGCTATTCCACCAAGATGTTGCAGCATGGCCGAAACGGTGTTAGCAGGCACAATAATTGACAAGTCGGGGTGTGTGTGTCCACTCAAAGGGTGAGTTGCCTCGTGGTTGACAGTCAGCTGTGCTCCTCTGCAGGTTCTGGGATTCCAGAGATGAAGACCATCCTGAGAGGAGTTGTGCTGAAGGAATACCTCACCTTCAAAACCTTCGTGGCAAAAGTCATCGGCCTCACCTGCGCTCTGGGCAGCGGCATGCCCCTGGGCAAGGAGGTAACACACACACACACACACACACGTCAGCTTTACCTACGCTATGGTGCCACAGGATGCCTTTTATTGTATGCGATGCACTCGTAACGTGATGAATTCTTTTTTTTATGACACATTTTCAGTGATTCACAGCATTAAAATAAATTTAAAAAATGCCTGCGATGTAAATACAGAATCCAGACTGGCGCCGAGATGCCATCGGGTTTGAACGCCAGCTCGCTTCAACATCCATCCGCTAAATATGAGCGCAGAAGACCAGCTGTCTGCGGCTTCCATTCAACTCGTTACGAGTCATCCAGAACCCATGTGGGTCGAAGTGAGCCGGTGGTAAAACTGTAGCAGTGCAAACATCCTTCTTTTTTCTTCCATATCCACCGATACGCCGACGACACACAGCTGTATGTTCCAGTTAAGTCACAGGTAGTGAAGGTCACCTCCGTTGACTGGCCATCACTCAAACCTGCTAATTTCAACTCTGCAACATCATAAACAAATCAATAGGTGTCATTCACATGCTATGACCTCCTTTAAAACATGTTGGGCCAAACTTCCAGAGACATACGTTGGCAACTTTTTCTGTCCTTCCTGTGTTATGCGTGTCCTTCCTGTTTTTTGTGTCATTCCTGTGTTACACGTCCTTCCTGTGTTATGTGTCCTTCCTGTGTAACACGTGTCCTTCCTGTGTAACACGTGTCCTTCCTGTGTTACACGTCCTTCCTGTGTTAATCGTCCTTCCTGTGTTACATGTCCTTCCTGTGTAACACGTGTCCTTCCTGTGTTACATGTCCTTCCTGTGTTACACGTCCTTCCTGTGTAACACGTGTCCTTCCTGTTTTTTGTGTCCTTCCTGTGTTACATGTCCTTCCTGTGTAACATGTGTCCTTCCTGTGTTACACGTCCTTCCTGTGTAACATGTGTCCTTCCTGTGTAACATGTGTCCTTCCTGTGTTACACGTCCTTCCTGTGTAACATGTGTCCTTCCTGTGTAACATGTGTCCTTCCTGTGTAACATGTGTCCTTCCTGTGTTACGCGTGTCCTTCCTGTGTATTTTGTGTCCTTCCTGTGTTACACTGGTCCTTCCTGTGTAACATGTGTCCTTCCTGTGTAACATGTGTCCTTCCTGTGTAACATGTGTCCTTCCTGTGTATTTTGTGTCCTTCCTGTGTTACACGTGTCCTTCCTGTGTAACATGTGTCCTTCCTGTGTTACATGTCCTTCCCGTGTTACATGTCCTTCCCGTGTTACATGTCCTTCCTGTGTTACATGTCCTTCCCGTGTTACATGTCCTTCCTGTGTTACATGTCCTTCCCGTGTTACATGTCCTTCCTGTGTTACATGTCCTTCCCGTGTTACATGTCCTTCCTGTGTTACATGTCCTTCCTGTGTTACATGTCCTTCCCGTGTTACATGTCCTTCCTGTGTTACATGTCCTTCCCGTGTTACATGTCCTTCCTGTGTTACATGTCCTTCCTGTGTTACATGTCCTTCCTGTGTTACATGTCCTTCCCGTGTTACATGTCCTTCCTGTGTTACATGTCCTTCCTGTGTTACATGTCCTTCCCGTGTTACATGTCCTTCCCGTGTTACATGTCCTTCCTGTGTTACATGTCCTTCCCGTGTTACATGTCCTTCCTGTGTTACATGTCCTTCCCGTGTTACATGTCCTTCCTGTGTTACATGTCCTTCCTGTGTTACATGTCCTTCCCGTGTTACATGTCCTTCCCGTGTTACATGTCCTTCCTGTGTTACATGTCCTTCCCGTGTTACATGTCCTTCCTGTGTTACATGTCCTTCCTGTGTTACATGTCCTTCCCGTGTTACATGTCCTTCCTGTGTTACATGTCCTTCCTGTGTTACATGTCCTTCCTGTGTTACATGTCCTTCCCGTGTTACATGTCCTTCCTGTGTTACATGTCCTTCCTGTGTTACATGTCCTTCCTGTGTTACATGTCCTTCCTGTGTTACATGTCCTTCCTGTGTTACATGTCCTTCCTGTGTTACATGTCCTTCCCGTGTTACATGTCCTTCCCGTGTTACATGTCCTTCCCGTGTTACATGTCCTTCCCGTGTTACATGTCCTTCCTGTGTTACATGTCCTTCCTGTATATGGCTGTGAGTGCATGTTTCTTCTTGTTTTGCATGTGCAGTGAAGCACTCTGTGACGCTCTGTAAACACAACGTGACTCGCCTGCGTACAGAACTGGGCTACAATAGCTGAACCTCCCGGGGACGCACGGCCCTCCTCGGCTCCTTCCCCCCCCCCCCCCCCCCCCCCCCCCCGCGGTGTGAATTACAAATGATAACGCGGCACACGAAGGAGCCCAGATGCTTCAGAACCGGGTCGACGCGGAATAATAAAAAGCAGGTTGTGAGAGTCGTGCAGATTGGACTCCCGTCCTGGTCTAAACCCAGAGGGACTGTGTGTGTGTGTGTGTGTGTGTGTGTGTATAGTGCACAGTAGTTCACAGGCACATATCCAGGTAAGTATGGCATCCCCCAAAAGACTTCCTAGCCCGAAGACAAACTGAGGGAAATATACTTCCTCCACACACACACACACACACACACACACACACACACACACACACTCTGCCTCTCACTTTCTAATCCCGTTGGTTCCTCTCTCTCTCCGAAACTTCATCCCCAGAATTGTAATGTCCCCTGCGGTCTTTTCCTCTTCCCGGTGAGAGTTTTTACCTGAACTGAACCCGTTCCCCCTCCCGTCTCTCCAGGGTCCGTTCGTACACATCGCCAGCTTGTGCGCCGCTCTCCTCAGCAAGTTCATGTCTCTGTTTGGAGGAATTTACGAGGTGAGTCTTCTTGTTTAGTTGAATTCATTTAAACTTACAGGTTTTTTTGTTGTTGTTTTTTTCTCCATTCGGGTCCATTGTAATCTGTTACACAAGGTTCCCCCCCATATAAACGCCGTGCTCTCCGACCGCCCGTCCACCACCGACTCAACTCTCGGCGCCACGTTTTCATCCGTCTGGATGCGAACTTCGGGAAAGCGCTCGGACCCGAGTCGCCAAAGTATCGTCATAAAGAACATGATTAAAGAGTGAAGCAGGGGAGTCGTGCATAAAAAGACCTGAAAGTGAGAGATGATGATGATGATGATGATGATGATGATGATGACAGCAGGAGAAAGAAGAACAGAGAGAATAACTGAGAATCTGCAGCCTTTTACTTTTTTTACGTGATTACACGACGTGAGCTAGAACAAAAAGAAAATGCTTTTGAATTATCAATTGTCTTTTATAAAAACACATACAGCCTTGTGCATGAAGCGTAATGAAAGACTTTTTTAAAGTCGCTTTATCTGACTCGTTATTTTAATTGGAGAGAATGCGGAGGAACGGAGACGCTCAAGTTTTGCTTTGAGCCGAAGAGGAAATGAGGAAACTTTTTTTTAAAAACGTTGTGCTGCACGACAAAAACAAACAGACAGACGCGTCAGCGTTTTTGCACTTCCTGATCCCTCGTTTCAAAGTTAATGGCATTTTTTTGGGGGGGGGGGGGGTTAATTAGATGTTTGAAATAAGATCTGTGGGTGACACAAGCTGGAGATATATCTGATGTTTCCTGTCACTCAGCCCTGCAGCCCTCCGAGTTTTGACTCTTTCCCGGCCAATCCGCCTCTTTATCTTCTGCAATCCTCATCCTCCTCCTCCTCCTCATCATCATCATCATCATCCTCCTCCTCCTCCTCCTCCTCACCACGATCCACACTGTTCCCCCCGCCCCCTCCCTTCTCCAGTGGCGTGCTGCATTGTGCTGCATATTAATGCCGAGTGTGTTGAAGTCCTCTCCAGAGTTCTGGAGTGCACTATGCTAATGCGGCCCGTGGGCTGCAGGCGGAAAAACGAGCAACAGCTTTTTGTGTCCGTGCTTTACGACGGCTTGTTGAACTTTAAAAAAATGGAAAAAGAGGGATGAAGAGGGATGAAGAGGGACAGAAGAGGGACAGAAGAGGGATGAAGAGGGATGAGCACTTTGTTTGAGCGACTGGAGCAGAAGAAAATATTTGTAATGCCGATTTCACTGGCATTGGTATTATTCGTAGTGGCTTAACTCTATTTCTCTGCTCCCATGCTTCCGGAAGGAGCCCAGTCTTGTAGGTATTAAGGTAATTCAATCGCTCAATTTCCCAGCATGCACCACGGTTTCGACGTCCCCATCTTCCCCCTCCGGCTCCGGCTCGTCAAATTGTTTCACGCTGCAAAAAAAAAAAAAGAAAGAAAAGAAAAGACAAATGAAACCAACACGTAGTGTTTATTCTGGGATGCATTCGTCCAGTTTGTATCTCTAAAGAGAGCACACACGTGTGTGTGTGTGTGTGTGTGTGTGTGTGGCTCCACACTGTAAGTTAAGACCAGGATAAGCCACTGAGTGTACAGTCGGAGGGAACACACACACACACACACTAACCTCTTTATCACTGCCATGCTGCTTAAAAGAAGCCATTCTCATAGGAATTAAGTTAAGAGCAGCCCCCCCCCCCCCCCCCCCCCCCAAATAAACCCCAAAATAACTACATTTCCCAGGGTGCACCGTGATCCTCTGCACTCCTTTATTTCCTACTGCGTGTTCCCCTGAACCTCCTCATTATCATTGTTAGAGAATATTTAAAGCATGGAACATAAAATACACCCACAGATCTGTAGAACATTTTAACACAGTATAAATATACAACAACTGAAAGATAGAATATAAACACAACATAACACTATATTATTTATACATAAGAGTAAGACTGAAACTATAAAACTGAGTTCTCTGTCGGTGTTGTGGAAGGTTTTTTATATTTAGTAAGTAGCTCAAAGACGGACTGAGACGTAACCGTACTGTGTGATATTATCTGTGTAGCGGTGCATGTGTGTTAACTAAGTGTGTGTGTGTGTGTGTGTGTGTGTGTGTGTGTTTCAGAATGAGTCGAGAAACATCGAGATGCTGGCAGCGGCCTGCGCTGTGGGAGTGGGCTGCTGCTTCGCGGCCCCCATAGGAGGTGAGTTCCCTCAGATATATATATATATATATATATATATATATATATATATATATGATCTAGTTTGATTGTTTTACTCATGTTTTTTGTTGTTGACTTTCATTATTTTTATTTAAAATAATTGTCAGTGTCTTAAGTGTACGTTTGCTGTAATATTCATTTTGGCCACAAGAGGCTGATGAAAAAAAAAAAGACTAAATAAAAGAATTGATTAAATTTAAAAATGTGTCTGCGCTCTCTAAACACGCGGTAAATATATATTGTGTTTTAACAACGAATGTAAATTAAAACTCATGAAAATATGCTTAGAAGATGGAGAAGTGGTGCACTTCAGCCTCCTGTGGCTGAAACTGGTATTACAACAATTAACACTGACAAAAAAAAGGTTATTAAAAACTTTTTTTCCCCACCTGTTTAAGAAATTAAATAAGTCACGTGTTTATTTTAATGAACAAAGCTCTTAAGTTATTTACACAGGAGGGACATTTATTTAAGATCCGACTTAATATAAATAAATCACAAGAAATAATTTCTTTATGAATTTTCACCGTCCAGAAATGTTAATTTGACTTTATTCAAGGTCCTGAATATTTTATTTTTAAATTCATATTTAAATGTACAAGGTACATAGCACTGTCACATTATCACTATATTACAGTCTTTTTGTATTGTATTATTATAAGACAAGGTTTTTTGTGATACTTTATGTCGTACACAATGTTCAAACCTGTGAACAATTAATTTTAACATTTTAAATGATATATGCCAATTTGTTTGTGCGTCCCAGGCGTGTTGTTCAGCATCGAAGTCACATCCACATTCTTTGCGGTGAGAAACTATTGGAGAGGTTTCTTTGCCGCGACCTTCAGTGCCTTCATCTTCAGAGTGCTGGCCGTGTGGAACAGAGACGAAGGTACGCATTCTCTCTCCTGACCACCAGGGGGCGACTCCTCTGGTTGTATAGAAGTCTATGCTTCATGTGTTAAAGCTGCATTCTCTCTCCTGACCACCAGGGGGCGACTCCTCTGGTTGTATAGAAGTCTATGCTTCATGTGTTAAAGCTGCATTCTCTCTCCTGACCACCAGGGGGCGACTCCTCTGGTTGTATAGAAGTCTATGCTTCATGTGTTAAAGCTGCATTCTCTCTCCTGACCACCAGGGGGCGACTCCTCTGGTTGTATAGAAGTCTATGCTTCATGTGTTAAAGCTGCATTCTCTCTCCTGACCACCAGGGGGCGACTCCTCTGGTTGTTTAGAAGTCTATGCTTCATGTGTTAAAGCTGCATTCTCTCTCCTGACCACCAGGGGGCGACTCCTCTGGTTGTATAGAAGTCTATGCTTCATGTGTTAAAGCTGCATTTTCTCTCCTGACCACCAGAGGGCGACTCCTCTGGTTGTATAGAAGTCTATTCTTGATGTGTTAAAGCTGCATTCTCTCTCCTGACCACCAGGGGGGCGACTCCTCTGGTTGTATAGAAGTCTATGCTTCATGTGTTAAAGCTGCATTCTCTCTCCTGACCACCAGGGGGCGACTCCTCTGGTTGTATAGAAGTCTATGCTTCATGTGTTAAAGCTGCATTCTCTCTCCTGACCACCAGGGGGCGACTCCTCTCAGATGAGGAGTTTGGTCAGCACCTCCTCAACGAGCTGAACTCGTGATTTAAAAAACTAAATTTTTTTTAATCTTTCCCCCCAGAAACCATCACGGCTCTTTTTAAAACCCGCTTCCGGCTGGACTTCCCCTTTGACCTCCAGGAGCTTCCGGCCTTCGCCGTCATTGGGTGAGTCTTCACCGGGGATTTTGTTGTGGGCCATTCATTCAAAACCATCAATTTGTTTTTAAAATATTTTCCATCATTGATTTAGAATTCATAAGCCCTTCATAAATAACAGGTGTTGGTTCGCCATGAAAACAGGTGCAATCACTTCAAGCATCAGAAGTTATTCAGATACTTCGGCTGTTCTACTTCCTGTTTATGCCTCGGGGGCCTTTAGAAGGGGGGGGGGTGTAACTCTTTCCAAGGTGCTAATGTAATATATTTATAAAGATATTCATAATGCATTGTAATCTGCTTACAGGGTTATGATTTCCCCACAGTTGTATTTGCATTATAATTATAATATCCAGATTTTATTACGTGGCTACTTACTTAAATATAAATAGTCCTCTTGCCGTGTACAGGAAGTCGTAATCGACCAATCGGCATCGAGTATTCAACAAAGAGTACTAATGCATCATGATCATCATTATTATTATTATTATAATAAAGTAAAATGCAAAAATAGGACCTATGAAGTCATCTATGACCATGTGAGCCCACATCCTCATAGAGACCTGGTTCCATCCTGGTCCAGGATCAAGGGGGGACCAGGACTCCCTCATCACCCTGTTCATAATTTATTCAACGGTGTTTGACGTATTTAATAATGCAGTAAGATAAAGTCGTGAGCATTAGTCTGTCTGAGTCTACTCTTCCTCCTCTGCCTGTGACGAAGAGGACTTTATACGGTAATTAAATTTTTTTTTTTTTCCTCTATTGTGTTTTCGTCTCCTGCACCTGGATCAGTATGCCCTCCCACTCGTCTCACAGGCGCGCTCCTCTTCTCTCCCCTTTTCCATTTAGACCTCCACAGGTCTCGTATTGTATTAAAAACCCTGGACTGGCTTATTGTTATTGACAGTGTGTGTGTGTGTGTGTGTGTGTGTGTGTGTGTGTGCTCCCTCTGCAGTATTGCCAGTGGTTTTGGTGGGGCTTTGTTCGTCTACCTGAACCGACTGATCGTCCAGTTCATCAGGAAGCAGAAGGCCATCAACAGATTCCTCATGAAGAAGTGAGTCGGACCCTAGAGTTGAAAGTGGAAAAACACTCCAAGAAATTATTTATTTATGACATCCGGACAAAGTCTGAAGAAGTTTTGACGGTTGAATCGTCGGCAAAAAGCAACAAACTTTAGCGAAGGTTGCATTGAACTTGCTTTACGATGGTGCGTTCAGGCTCTACTCGGTAAAACGGAGTGTTGAGGGCGAAAGGTCAAATATAACTTTTGTGAATAAAAACGGATGCTTAAAGGAGACGTTTTGCACATTAATGTGAAATGTTTACATTTACTTTTTTTCTTTCTCTCCCTCTCCCTCTCTCTCTCTCCCTCTCTCTCCCTCTCCCTCTATCTCCCTCTCCCCCCTCTCTCTCTCTCTCTCAGGCGTCTCCTCTATCCAGCTCTGGTCACTCTGCTCGTCTCCACTCTCACATTCCCGCCCGGCTTTGGACAATTTATGGCAGGAAAGGTACTGCAGTGAAATCATGTGGACGGAAGCCTGGAGGCCTAATAAATATATATATATATATATATATATATTTATTTATATTTATATTATATATAATTTATTTATATATATATATATATATATATGTTATATATTTATATAATTTATTTATATATATATATATATATAATATTTATATATATAATTTATTTATATATAATATTTATATTATATATAATTTATTTATATATATATATATATTATATATAATATTTATATTATATATAATTTATATATATATATATATATATATATATATTTGTGTGTGTGTGTGTGTGATTGTTGTTGTTGTTTTATGTTCACAGCACATGTTAGCATCTGTGTGCACCTTTCACTCCTGGTATTGTGTAGTTCTCTCCAATTTCACCCCCTTCATCTGTCTAATTATCAGAATTATAAAAAAGGCATATCCTGTGCAGCCACACACACACACACACACACACACACACACACACACACCATTTCTCAGCCTTCTAATGAGAGGGTGAGTCAGGCTCCAGCTCCCACTGACCCACTCCTCTTAAAAGGCTCCACATTCAGTATCTGGAGCCCCCTTGTCTCGCTCTCAAAATCAATGACACTTCTTCTTCTTCTTCTTCTTCTTCTTCTTTGCTTGTGTCGATGATGTCACTTCCTGCGGCCTCCAGCTGACCCAGAAGGAGACTCTGGTGACGTTGCTGGACAACCGGACGTGGGCCAAACAGGGCATCGCGGAGGAGTTCGACTACATCGGACACTCTCAGGCCTGGCAGCACCCGCAGGTCAACGTCTTCGTCACCCTCGTCCTCTTCATCGTCATGAAGGTAGGGTGATTCAAGCCGTCCCTCCACTTCCTGTCTGCGTTCCACACTGTGTGTGCCGGTACAGTTAAAGGAAGAATGACGGGGTCACACACACATATATCTATAGAGGATCCCCGCCGTGGGTACGGTTTTGAAGCTTCGGTTTGGCCATTTTGGCTGTCGCCATCTTGGTTTTTTTGGTGACGTGGCTATCTTGTCTCTTTGCATCCAGAAGTGACAAAAGAGGGCGGAGCCAAATACAACCGAATGCTGAAAGGTGACCTTTAAGGGACCAGATTGGCTTTTTAAATATAATAATAATAATTTTTCTAGTAATAGACTTCTATACAACCAGAGGAGTCGCCCCCTGGTGGTCAGGAGAGAGAATGCAGCTTTAACACATGAAGCATAGACTTCTATACAACCAGAGGAGTCACCCCCTGGTGGTCAGGAGAGAGAATGCAGCTTTAACACATGAAGCATAGACTTCTATACAACCAGAGGAGTCGCCCCCTGGTGGTCAGTAGAGAGAATGCAGCTTTAACACATGAAACATAACTTCTATACAACCAGAGGAGTCGCCCCCTAGTGGTCAGGAGAGAGAATGCAGCTTTAACACATGAAACATAACTTCTATACAACCAGAGGAGTCGCCCCCTAGTGGTCAGGAGAGAGAATGCAGCTTTAACACATGAAACATAACTTCTATACAACCAGAGGAGTCGCCCCCTAGTGGTCAGGAGAGAGAATGCAGCTTTAACACATGAAGCATAGACTTCTATACAACCAGAGGAGTCGCCCCCTGGTGGTCAGGAGAGAGAATGCAGCTTTAACACATGAAGCATAGGCTTCTATACAACCAGAGGAGTCGCCCCCTAGTGGTCAGGAGAGAGAATGCAGCTTTAACACATGAAACATAACTTCTATACAACCAGAGGAGTCGCCCCCTAGTGGTCAGGAGAGAGAATGCAGCTTTAACACATGAAGCATAGACTTCTATACAACCAGAGGAGTCACCCCCTGGTGGTCAGGAGAGAGAATACACTTTTTCATTCCTCTGTGTGACCTCTGACCTCCATGATTATGCATTTGCTTCTTTTGTGTCTGCACAGAGTGACAAAAGTACACTAGAAGGACAGAAACACACACATATACACACTTTTCCAACTCACCTCTCTCACACACACACACACACACTTAAACACATGCGCAGTATTCAATGTGAGGCTGCAATGTCTCCGTCTAATTACAGCCTTTGGCTTTTCTTGGTGATTTTCAAAGGGGGCAGATTGCTCTCTCCGTCTCCCTCTTTGTTAATGAATGGTTCTTTTATCTTCTTTTATTCGACATGGCAGCCATCTTGTCTTGTTGCTCCCTCTCCTTTTTATTAGATTTTTTTTTCCACGCGGAAACGAAACTTCAGAAACGTTACTCTTCGTAAAGTTCACTGCACCTGTTGTGTTATCTGAGGTTTTTGGGACACCTGAAAACACACACACACACACACACACACACACACACACACACACACACACACACACACACACACACACACACACACACACACAGAAACCTGAAAAAGTTATTTGGCATGCGTCATAGTTATTTTTAGTGGTGTGCAATTAAGCACATCAACAGCTCTTGCTGAGGAACACGTTTATTAATATACAAGTGTGTGTGTGTGTGTGTGTGTGTGTGTGTGTGTGTGTGTGACAGAGCTGGCGGGACTGTAATTGGAGTGGGAATAGAAGAAGGACCCCTGAGGGTCCCCCGAGGCCCCCAGGCGGTAGACTGTCCTCTGAATGTGACACACACACACACACACACACACACACACACACACAGCAGCGTCCCACATGACTGATTTAAATGGGGTATAAACGTCCTGGATGTACTGCGTCGTCACCGCTGCCGTGCCCTTGACCCCTTGACCCCTTCACTTCTCACTTCTACTCCACTCACTGTTTTTTGGGGTGCAGGAAGTGTCGTAATGGGTGTCGAGCTGTGATGACTTTCAGAAGTCAAATGCTCATATTTTTCATCAAATGACCCAAAAATACAAAAAGAGTAAGTTTACATGCACATTCACATTCCCCTGTTATTCTGAATATGACAACATTCTATCTAAGCATCATTTTTGGGAAGTTCTGAATTAGGCCTTTTTTACCGAAAGGAGCATTTTCCAATTCAGTCGGATATTATTCAGGTTTTAAGAGCATTCTTTGGACTTTTGTTCATTCAGAATATGAGTTTCAAAAAGGGGCTTTTCACGGCTCCACTAGCCAAACCTTTGTAAAGCTGGAGTAGAGATGCATGTCCAAGAGTGAAGAAGTTTAAGCATTATGAAGGACTTAGGACATCAAAAGGTTTCACATGGGTGTAAAACTTTGATAATAAACGGCAACAAAAAAGCAAAAATATTCACTTTTATTAGCCGTGGTAACTGCTTTGTGTCTTTTTTTCAGAATAAAGTTTTAAAAAAAACAGAATATTTGGGTGCATGTAGACGTCGTCGATGTGTTTGTCCACCTTAAAGGTACAGTGTGTCGGATTTAGTGCCATCTAGTGGCGAGGCTGTAGATTTCAACCATCGTAATACCGCACAGCTCACTCTTACCTTTCAACTCTGCTGAGGACGGTGGTCTCTTTGGCTAGGAGGTATTCTCCTAGCCATGTATTGGCTGGAAATTATTAGTATTGCTATTAATATGCAACATTTTATTCTTCGTCGTCCAGCCTCTGGCCCTAAATTTCTCCACCGAGAGCCGCGGTGAGAAAAAACATGTGCAGGTGTGTCAGCCATTAAAATCTGATGAAATTCAAGGATTTCCCCGTAGGTAATCGGGGGGGGGGGGGCAATATTGATCAATTATATGATAAATATGCAATTAATCTAACCGCTACCGTATCTATCTATTTAATGAAAGGCCGACGACGTTCACCTGAAAGAAACCGCCGTGTTTCCTCCTGGAGACGTAAAGTAGTCGCCACGAAAGATACGTTCATTCACAAATCATACAAACGGATCATAACGCAGAGGTTATATTATATTAAATGGATCAAAATGAACACATAAACGTCACACAATATTGTCTTATTCGTCCCCTCTTATGGTTAATTGAGGTTTCGATCGTTTATGTACTGGAGTTATGTAGGTTTTTAATGCCCAAAACACCCACTTTGGCCTCAACAATGCTCCGCCTGCTTCCTAACATACTTCAAATATTACAATTATTTCATTTATAACCTAAAAAAAATGGTCCTTTTAGGTTTTTCAGAATAAACTCCCAGTGCCGTCGTTTTTACGGTCCCTTTCCGTAATCTGAAGACGGTTGAAGATGAAATTAGTTAATTTTCTTACATGCTTATTAAACAACTGATACAGTCATTTTTCCACGTCCACACTCACGCAATTGATTTATTTATTTTTTCCTCCCGCTCTTAAACCTGATTGTCGGCTCCCGGTCTCTGTTCAGGTCTCTAGATCTGAGAGGAAAAAAATCAAAGACGTGTGCAGATATGAGTCATAATATCCACTTGAACTAGATAATACAAAAGGTCCTGATTTAATTAAGGGAGACGGGTACAAGTCTACTTTCTATGCTGATTTTTCCCGTTGAAAACACCCCAAACTTGCACACATAAACCGAGACGATAATTTGCCCAAAAGGTGTGTATTGTCTTCCACCCTGTAGGTGCAACTCTCCCCTCCCCCCCCCTTTACAGTCCCCTTCGTAGGGATCTCGGCCCTGATCGGCTCGGTTCTATATTTGTGTATATCCGAACCTCTCCCTTACGCCGGTTACTGTTTCCAGTTGTATTTCAGAGGATAGCCGGTGGATCCCAATGGTCCACAACGTGCATTGGATCCCAATGGTCCACAACGTGCATTGGATCCCAATGGTCCACAACGTGCATTGGATCCCAATGGTCCACAACGTGCATTGGATCCCAATGGTCCACAACGTGCATTGGATGCCAATGGTCCACAACGTGCATTGGATCCCAATGGTCCAGAACGTGCATTGGATTCCAATGGTCCACAACGTGCATTGGATCCCAATGGTCCACAACGTGCATTGGATGCCAATGGTCCACAACGTGCATTGGATCCCAATGGTTCACAACGTGCATTGGATCCCAATGGTCCACAACGTGCATTGGATCCCAATGGTCCACAACGTGCATTGATCCAATGGTCCACAACGTGCATTGGATGCCAATGGTCCACAACGTGCATTGGATCCCAATGGTCCACAACGTGCATTGGATGCCAATGGTCCACAACGTGCATTGGATGCCAATGGTCCACAACGTGCATTGGATCCCAATGGTCCACAACGTGCATTGGATCCCAATGGTCCACAACGTGCATTGGATCCCAATGGTCCACAACGTGCATTGGATCCCAATGGTCCACAACGTGCATTGGGATCCCAATGGTCCACAACGTGCATTGGATCCAATGGTCCACAACGTGCATTGGATGCCAATGGTCCACAACGTGCATTGGATCCCAATGGTCCACAACGTGCATTGGATCCCAATGGTCCCACAACGTGCATTGGATCCCATGGTCCACAACGTGCTCTGGATCCCATTGGTCCACAACGTGCTCTCCACGCAGACCGTTTACCTGCATTCAACCAACGCCTTTCCTCCAACGTGATTGGCCGATACTCGGACGACATACCAGAACTAGCCCAAAATCTGCAGATCGCGCATTCGCATGCAGAATGCATTTCATAGAGATTACCCCTCGTTGAAGCATCCTCATGCTTAATAATTCAGACTTTATGAGCGTCGGTAAGACGCGCCCGTTGTCGTCTATCGTGAGTGTGAAGGGACGATGGGCTAATGGGACAATGGGTTTCTGTGATATCGGATTAAAAACTACGAATCAGATTTTGGCTCATTCAAGTGATTTTCCTTGACCCCTTGATGGGGTTCAAACTTACCAAAAATCTTCCAACATTAGGATAAAACTAACAAAATGTATATTTTTGTTCACGGAGTCTAGGAACGAGGAATTCTGGGAACAGTCTTGGTCTTTACGCCAGACGTAACTTTACATTTTTGGGTTCCCCGATACTACGACTGACACCAATTTACTATGTTTTTGGTTTGGGTGATTTCTGACAGCGTGACTTCTAATAATTCGGGGTTTTTTACAACCGTATTCGCCCTTAAAAGACACTTATGACACGCATTAAAGATGCATTTTTAATAAAGATATTTGCACCTTTTATTGGGAAATAAAAATGTTTTGAATATTAACAGATTATTCTGCAGATTAGATTCAGGCAAATGATAACAGCCTAATTATAATCACAATAGCTCATTTCGTCGCTCTTTAGTTATCGCTAAGTCACATGAAAATATCCATAATCGCATTTGGTGAACAAGCGCATTACTAATATGTCTACTTGAATCTGAGTGAATTTAATGATTTTCTTCTTCTGAAATAGTTTAGGCCCTGGAGCAGCTCGATAACTTAGAAGTCCTCATTAAATCCTCCGTCAACATTTCACCAGCTCCATTAGGTCGTGATTATAATTGGATTTTCAATAAAGGAGGCTTCCACTTGTTTGGCCCTTCCGAGGGTTTTGAACCAACAACCCACTCGAGTCTCGGCGTGCTTTTCCCTCGCCTGCAGGCTTCCTGCTCAACTCCCACGCTTTATCAAAGTAGCCCTTCAGCTTGATGGTCGGAGATCCTTGTACATTCTGATGTTCATGCTCCACCGCCTCAGTGAGACGTACACGTGGATGACATTCGATTAGATCGGATGAAACATTAATGAATCCTCTGGAGGGAAAGTGAGTCGGAGCCGCTTCTGAAGGGCTGGATTGAGCAATCGGCACCGCACGAAGACATAAAAGAGCAATAAAGGGTCTGGAGACATGTCTCGAAATGCTAACGGTCTCGTAAAAAATAATCGACTCTCAATTATACGGTCGTACTCTGTAAAACGTGCTTTTGGAATCGGACATCAAAACTATTCGCCTGATTTTATCACTTTGTAGTGTAAATTGGTTTTAACCAATTTGATGAAGCAAATCTGGTTAATATAAGTGTCTTAAAACTTGCATTCTCTCTCCTGACCACCAGGGGGCGACTCCTCTGGTTGTATAGAAGTCTATGCTTCATGTGTTAAAGCTGCATTCTCTCTACTGACCACCAGGGGGCGACTCCTCTAGTTGTATAGAAGTCTATGCTTCATGTGTTAAAGCTGCATTCTCTCTCCTGACCACCAGGGGGCGACTCCTCTGGTTGTATAGAAGTCTATGCTTCATGTGTTAAAGCTGCATTCTCTCTCCTGACCACCAGGGGGCGACTCCTCTGGTTGTCTAGAAGTCTATGCTTCATGTGTTAAAGCTGCATTCTATATATATGTGTATACATATATAGAATGCAGAATGACCTTGTTGTGGCCGTTATTCCTCACTGCTGCTGAGCCTTTACCCAACACTTCAGATGACAGCCGGGTCCGCGGCCACCTGCAGATTTACAACCAAATTAAATTGTCTCGTAGTGCGTTTTTATTTTTATATATTTATATATTTAAAATGTGTATCGTGTTTACGATCCGACTTTCGAGTTTGTGGACTCTGTAATAAAGTTAAAGCCTTGATGTTATGAGTTCCCGGAGCCCTTCAACCTCTCTGGCTCTCATTGAGGTTCTACTGCCCCCCCCCCCCCCCCCCCCCCCCCCCCCTCGAGGACTATTTTGTGTGTCCAACCGGTGGCGTGTCTGTTGCTCTCTGGCACCCGGCGGTGTTCAGCTTTGATTTACGTCGATGAGTCAGTTTGAGGATGTGAGAGCGTGGTGTGTGTGTGTGTGTGTGTGTGTGTGTGTGTGTGTGTGTGTGTGTGTGTGAACACCTACGCCTGTGTGTGTGTGTGGGTGTGGGTGTGAAAACGGCGGCGGCGTAAGGTTACAGACGGAGATCCATTACTTTGCCATGGCAGCCGGCCTTAATTACAGCTAACTATAGCCGGAGCGGAGGGAGAGGCACGGATGGAGGGAGGGAGGGATGGAGGGAGGGAGGGAGGGATGGAGGGATGGAGGGATGGAGGGATGGAGGGAGGGAGGGAGGGAGGGAGGGATGGAGCAATGAGTGTAATTAAGAAGTCTATTTGAAACCTCCAGGTTATTACAGCCAGGGCGCGCGTCTGTGTGTGTGTGTGTGTGTGTGTGTCTGTGTGTGTCTGTCTGTCTGTCTGTCTGTCTGTCTGTCTGTCTGTCTGTCTGTCTGTCTGTCTGTCTGTCTGTGTAAAAAAGCTTCAAAAGTCGTAAAGATTCAAAATGAGGTGTTTTTCCTTTTCTTCGTTAATTTTGTGACTAAAGATTCAACGTTTATGGATCGGTCGTATGTTTCCCGTAGAACGGATCAATACCACTCCAGCTGAGTTTAAACAGAATGTGAATGAGACGTTTGACCCGAAGTGTGTGTGTGTGTGTGTGTGTGTGTGAACGTCTTATAAATTAGCACAGCAGACTCATATCTGCGTATATACACACACACACACACACACCTGACGACAGTGCTCACACCTGTCAGTGGTGACATTTCCCGTGTTTTGTTTTCCTAATCAGCCCCCCCCC
>NC_046978.1:18466374-18537229 GCF_009769545.1 Cyclopterus lumpus | reverse complement strand
GACTCGTCCTCGGCTTCGCGCAGCCAGGTGAAGAAGGCGGTGACGGACTTCAGGGCCACGCCCTTCCCCTGCTGCTCGGCGGGGTCTTTGCTCGACTCCCACTTGTAGAAGGCCTCCTCCTTGATCACGTCCTCGTCGTAAAGGGCGTCGAAGAACATCCGCAGAAGATCTGGGAGGAGAGGGGGGGGGGGGGTTTACTAGTGTAAAACCATCTGGAAAATAAGCATCTTGCGGTTTCTTTTTTTTTTTTAAACGTGACCTTGAAGGCCACCGTAGTGCTCGCTGTAAATGAAGCTTCTGTTAATATACACACTATTTCCCGCAAAGCCTTTATTTTGCAAGTGCCTTTGAGCGTCTTGGGTGCTTTTATTTTGAAGCTCTTCCGGCGAGACAGGAAGTAGATGTAAATCTCGAAAAACATGACATCCACATGTATATTATGAATGTCATCTAATTAATGTTTACACTCCTAAGAGCTCATTTCTGTTTTATTTGAGTTTTGACTACATGTTTAGTATTTAGTTAACTTGTAAAATGTATTATAATAAGATGCTAATGCTAGTCTTTTAGCTATATGTGCTCTTTAAGAAAGAGAAAGTTGCGATTAATGTCCACATGTATATTATGAATGTCATCTAATTAAAGTTTACACTCCTAAGAGCTCATTTCTGTTTTATTTGGGCTTTGACTACATGTTTAGTGACTTTATTTATTTAACTATGTGCCCTTTAAGAGAAAATGTTGTGATTAATGTCCATATGTATATATGAATGTCATCTACCCGCATAATTGTTTTGGCTATAAAACTAAAAGAGTCTCTGAAAGTGGTAAACAACAACAACAACAACAGGGAGCTCACTGGCAGGCTGCTCCAGCTGCACCATCAGGGCCTGCAGGGCGTACAGAGCCTGCAGCTCCTTCTGCTCGTCCTTCAGGTATTTGTGCAGCACCACGGCGCGCTCCTTGATCCGCTCGCCGTCCACCTTGTTGGGGTTCTCGCCTACGGGTGGGGGGGGGGGGGGGGGGGGCAAGTCAAAGAAGATCGGTTTAGGACACGACGGCGGACCGAAACTTCATCAGGGAGGGAGGTGAAAAAAAAAAGAAAGGGGGGAGAACGCGGCGACTCACAGACGACCGCCGACTGGCAGACGCAGGTCATCAGGGCTCTGACGAACATGTTGGAGGAGGTCTGCTGCTCGTCTAGGTTGGCCTACACAAGGGGACAGGGTTCATTGAGAGACACACACACACACACACACACACACACTAGAGCAGCTTCTGACCAAGGTGACGTTAGGTTCAGTACCTTTGATTGAAACAATCTTGCATTTGAGGTTATGGAAATCCTTTAAAACCTTTTTTTTTTTTTTTTTATGTGCCGGAAGTCTTAAAACTAAAATGTCTGACATGCCGACCTTCATTCCCACTGCAAAAAAAGGTGAACTTTAGGTAGTTAAATAGTAAATATAATACGTCATACGTCTATCTAGCCACTTATCTTTGAGCTCGACGGAAAACGTCACGAGGTCAAGGAGGGAGGATTCACGAGGACTTAAGAAAAACGTATACACGCTACTTCATTAGCGTGGTGAGAACGGAAATTAATTTAAAAAAAAGGAATATTAATGTTGCTGCCACGAGTAATTAGGGGTCGAAGTGTTCTCCTTTCCTCTGCTAGTGTTCTTGAAGCTAAAGGAGATGAGGAAGGATGCATTCAACCACCTTTCCTTAGCGTTGAGAGAATTCAACCAGCGTTTACTTAAAGAGACTCCAGGGTTGTCACACACACACACACACACACACACACACACACACACACACACACACACACACACACACACACACCCTCGACCCAGTCAAAGATCCTCTGGTCGTCGGCCTGGTCCTGGATCAGTCTCTCCAGCTGCTTGGTCAGCTCTGCAGAGCTCAGCTCCTTCTTTTTGCTCTCCCCCTCCTCCTCTTTGTCCTCGGAGTCGTCGCCGAGCGTGAACTCGACGTTCTGGTTAACGACACAGACGAAAAAACAAACAAACAGGCTTTAAGCACTTTTCAACACGTGCACTTTTCTTGTGCAACAGCAAAAGGAAACCGACGGTTCCTCGCGGTAACTTTCTAATAAATCGGAGTAAATCCTCTCACCTGTTCCGTCACAAACTTGTTGACGTCGTCGTCTTCGGGGAGGAAGTCTTTCCATCGGAGGCCGGCCTCCCTCCACATGGCGCCCGCCTTTTTATGACTCTGAAGGAGGGAGGAGCAGACTGGTTGTAGACTTACGGGACACGCGAGCAAGATATATTTATCTTTAGGATATAGATGGGAGGATTTATAAAAAAAAATCTCACCATTCCTTTGCAGAGTAAAGTGAGGATTTGGACCAGCAGGACTCCAGCTTGACCCTGAGGGATCAGAGGCTTTGAAATCTCCCTGGAGGCGAAAGAAAAGGTCAACATGCAGCAGGTTAGACATCAAAGAGCAGATTTTCACTTTTTTATTGGGGGGGGGGGGGGGGGTCAAGTGAGGCCTGTGGGACTGACCTAAAGAGGTCTCCCATGGGGATGCCTCCCTCGTGGAGCATGGGAGTGATCTGTTCCGCCAGGTACAGCCAGATGTGGGGGACGTCTATCGACATGTCTTCAGCCACCTCCAGGATTTCCTGAACCCTGAGGGGACACACACACACACACACACACACACACACACACACACACACACACACCACGTTTATTCAAGGTTTAAAGGATGGAGAGCACGTTGAAAAAGCAGATTGGAAATCGGAGCAATATGGCACCACATCAACGCAAGAGGAGTCGCCCCCTGGTGGTCAGGGGAGAGAATGCAGCTTTAACACATGAAGCATAGACTTCTATACAACCAGAGGAGTCGCCCCCTGGTGGTCAGGAGAATGCAGCTTTAACACATGAAGCATAGACTTCTATACAACCAGAGGAGTCGCCCCCTGGTGGTCAGCAGAGAGAATGCAGCTTTAACACATGAAGCATAGACTTCTATACAACCGGAGGAGTCGCCCCCTGGTGGTCAGCAGAGAGAATGCAGCTTTAACACATGAAGCATAGACTTCTATACAACCGGAGGAGTCGCCCCCTGGTGGTCAGGAGAGAGAATGCTCGTTTAAAGACGCAGAACCACATTTTAAAAAAGGAACTGACCCGTTGTAGTACTGCTGCCTTTGGAGGATGTTGCCCTTGATGAGCTGCTGCAGGAGCAGCCCCATGCGCTCCCTGACGATGGTGCTGCGCTCCAGCGTCGACTCCATCCCGTTTCGCACGAACACGAAGAGCAGCTGAGCGCTGTTCATCTCCTGCAGACACTGCAGAGCCTCCTGTCGGGGGGGGGGGGGGGGGGGGGGGGGTGGGGGCACAGGTTGTTGTAATGATGTCATGGACAAAAAAGGGGTGATTTTTTTTGTATTCCTGCGTCGTATGTTTTCCTTAAGTTGTGTGTACCTTCATGTCGTTGATGTGGAGGTACTCCTCGATGATGGCCGTGGACTTCTTGCTCAGCTCTTCCTCGGTCAAGGCGGGCTTGGTGGGGGTCGGGGGAGGCGGAGGGGTCGCGGCTTTCTCCCGCTTTACTGCTCACGGACAAAACAAAAAAATATTCTAGAAATACAGATTTTTTTTTTTTATTCGTCATCTAAAAACACGGTCGGCGCGACGGCCCACCGTTCTCTTTGCTCCTGGCTCGGTCCCGGCTGCCTCGGTCGTCCGTCATGCTCGCCACCCGGCGGACGGGATCGGCCGAGCCGCGCTGCTCTCGGTCCCGGCTCCGCTCTTCCGTCTCCCGGCTGAAGCTGCGCTTGGTGATCTGCAGGCGGTTTCGGTCGCGGTCGAAGCCGCGATCGCCGCGCTCTCGACTCGAGCTGTTCCTGCGGGGAGGAGGAGGAGGAGGAGAGAGAGAGAGAGAGAGAGAGAGAGTCAGGGAAGACTCGTGTAGGGATGGGCATCGTTAGAGTATTTATTTTATCTCTTCCCCCCGTTTCTCACCTCTGAGGAACCCGTCGGTCCGAGTCCTGGGCCGGGCCCGAGGACGCCGCCGACTGCTGCTGTAAGGCCGAGAACCTGTTCACCGTGCTGGTGGTCGGACGGCCGCCTGGCTCCGGGCCTGGGGAGCAAAATACATCTTTAAAACACACACACACACACACACACGACGTGGCACGAGTCGAGTCTCAGCTGTGAGGCGCTCGACTAAATACATCCCATCGGGTTTGAGAAACATACCAGTTTCTGCAGGTTTGGCCGTGGTGCCGCCGCTGCTGCCCTTTCCCCAGCTGCCCCAGGTGCCTTTACCGCCGGGGGCGAGCAGCTGATTGTTGAAGTCGAGAACAGGAGTCTGAAGAGAAGAAACTGATGGTTACACACACTTCCTGCTAAAACTACAACATTAAGTTATGAAAAAGTGGGTTTCTGACGTAAAAGAAAAGTAAATATTTTTCACCTTAGTGATTTTGCTAAGGCGAGAGGTGTCGATGGGTCGGTTCTTGGAGATGGGCACCGTGTTCCAGCCCTCGTCCTGGGGAGGGGCGCCCCGGCCGGGGTTGTGAGAGCCCCCGCGACCTCCACCACCTCCTCCTCCACCTCCTCCTCCTCCACCACCCATGCGGCCTCCGGGGCCCGGGTCCTTCTTGTAGATGAGGGCCTGCTGCACCTTCATTTGCTCCCGGTGCTCCTCCAGCTCGGCGTCTTTGTGGATCTGGTCGATGGTCTTGGGGCCCTGGTCGCCTCGCCGGGACACCCAATTGTTCTGGGGGAGGGAGGGAAGGGGGACGCGGTGAGTACAATATAAATATATATATATATTTATATTTATATTGTGTGGTGTGGGTCCGCGTAGTTTACCCGTCGGAGGTCGATCACATCCTGCAACATGAAGCGGATCCTGGAGGAGGTCTTCTTATCCTTGATTATCTTCTCCATCTGATTGAAGTACTGGTCCATACGAGGCTGGAGGAGGAACACGACAGTTTGGTGAGTCCACGCATTCATCAGCACACACACACACACACACACACACACACACACACGAAGCCAACCGCACCTTGGCCTTCTCAAAGTCCAGGTCCTTGCCGATGGTGGACAACAGTCTGCACAGGCACTCCAGGGACTCGGCGTCGTGGTTTTTGAGCAGCTTCACGATGCAGTCGTGCATGATGACCTCCGTGAGCATTTTGAGCTTGAACAGCTCGCCGATGAACTTGATGTTGCCCAGCGAGCGCCTCCTGGCTATGTCTTTAGCCTGCTGAAGCTCCACGGTGAGCCGCTGCTTCTCCTCCGGCTGCAAGAGGAAACAGAAAACAGGGGGGAATTGTAGAGGAGGGATAGTCCTGATACAGGGTCACTTTCTAATACCACACACACACACACTCCATATGTTAAGAGGCAGCACTTTACCACTGAGGCGGCATCCAGCTCTTTCTGCTTCATCTCAAAGATCTCGTCGTCGTCTTTGTCCTTTTCAAACTCCTTCTGGCATCGGTTTAGCAGCAGCTTGCGGAAGTTCACAGTGGTTTCCGGGTTATCTGTGGTTTCGACTTTGAGCTGGAAAAAAAAAAAAAGAGCAGAGGGGAAATAAGACGTTTAAAGAAACGGCTCGGGGGGGAAAAGACGGGGTGTGGTTGTGTGGACAGAAAGACACTCAGTTCCTCCACCTTGGCCGCTGTTTTTGACTCAAATGGAAAGTTTAGATGTATTTTAAGTGGGTTTTGAGAGTTAATTATCCACCAAAGCTAAATATGTGTGTATGCTGTATTTAAAATCTTAATTTGTATACATTTTTTGGGGTTGTCTAAAACACATGTCCTGTAGTAATAATAATAATCCACATTTTAGGTCATCACTAGATGTCAAATTATTCCTGCTTGTTTGCCTTTTTTACCATTTGTCAAGTTACGGTTTTCAAGTTGTTGTTTTTACACATTTGTGAAGTTATTATGAATAACTTATTGAATTACGTTCATTATTTAAGCGTTTCTTCCTTTCACTATTGTATTATTACATATTGAAGTTGTGTGTGTGTGTGTGTGTGGTTGTTTGTGCAGATTTTCAAAGGTCCAACTTAAGTTATTATTATGCAACTTATCAATTACCCAACTTTAAATGGATAAGACGCTCCAGCGCTGATAAATCAAAGAGTTACTGATCGGATGAATCAGGCGAACAAATCGTCACAATTAATGTGGTTTTTATTACCCACGAAGAAGAATAAAAAAAAAAACGTCAAACACAGACGACAACTGTGTCGTATTATATTTAAGCGCAGTACATTTAGATTAATTAAATCACAAACGAGAGATGTTCTCTTTTAAATGGACCGGGTACAGCGTGAGCCTGATGCGTTAGGAGAGTGTTGCATTATGGGTTGTTTGAAGCTGAAATTACCTGGCGAGTCCGACAGACACAGAAAATAATGACGACCATTTTTAGGCGCAAGTAATATGACTAAAGCAAATATTACGAGAAAAAAAACAGCATTTCTTTCCCCCAGAATGAGGTCAAATTAGTTTGAAACTCAATTAAATAAACTTCCAGTAGCTTCAGGCTACGACATCACTGGTTAAAGACCTTTAGTGTCTCCTTTGACTGATAGCATCTCGGGGGAACTTTGGTTCTAAGTGTTTCTAATCTGGTTTTAATGTCAAAACAAGAGGTTTTTAAAACATTGTCGTGCACATGTAACAAACGTCTTACCCCCATGAGGGCAGCGGCACAGGTTGGCGTAGGCCACCGAAAAGTCCGGCTCGGAGATGGCCTTCTCGAAGGTGAGACGATGACTCCTTTCAACCTCTCCTCGGTGTCGATGGTCAGCTCCGTCACCTGTTTCATGAGCTGTTGAAACTTTCTGGGGGGTCAGCTTGTTGAGGATGCTGCGGACCCTCTTGAACAGTCTCCTGGGTCTTGGCGATCTCCTGAGTCGCTCTCCTCGGGCTCCTCGGCGGCGCTGGGGCCGCGCACGGCCTTTTTGGCCGAGGGCTTCCAGGCCTTCTCCGCCTTGTCAGCTGCACGTCTTCGCCGAGCGACATGGTGGTGATGAATTTACGCACCTCTTTGCGGGGCAATCTGCTGAGAGCGACGCGGGCCGCCGATACCCATGCCCATACCCGGGGGCTGCAGACGAGAAGATGTGTGTGGGGACACAAAGACACACCGTGAACCTTCAAGACCGAGACCGGGAGCAAAGAGGACCGATGGGCATCGGAGCTTTTCACGTTGAGAAAATGTTAAATCTTACCGGTCCTCGGCCACCACTGCCTCCTCTTTCTCCTCCTCTTTCTCTTTCTACTCCTCCTCCGCCGCCGCCTCCTCCTCCTCCTCCTCCTCCTCCACTTCCCATTCCAGGTCTGCCGAGGTTGGCAAAGGAGGGCGTGAAGTCGGGGCCGCAGGTCATTGCTTGTAGACGACTGAGGTCCATTTGACGAAGAGGGGTCTTGTTAGCCTGAAAGGACGGAAATAAAACAAATTAAACTTTATTCGGATATTCTGGACGATGCAATGCCGTCATTATGTTTGTCGTTTTCTCATGTTTTCAGTTGCGTCCCGTCGGTGCTTTAATATAAGGCGGTTTTACCTGGTCCAGGACAACGTCACTGATGGCCGGTAGACCCTCGGGCTTGTTCATGCTGGCCGAGCTGTACTGGAAGCCCAGAAGGAACTCTCTGTCGTAATGCTTCTTATCCTCCGAGTTGATCGGCTTCCATTGTTCTGAAAGAGAAGAATTAATAAATAATCAATAAAATATATGTGTGAGTACCTAAATTGTATGTATATATATATATATATATATATATATATATATATATATATATATTCTATATTAAAATCAGACACTGGTGGCTGTGTATTACATCTTTTTTTACTTGAGAACCAGTGCTTTACAACTGTAGACATCGTCATGCCTCATAACGGCCACAAGGTGGCAGATAGGCTGGTTAAATAAAAGTTCAATTCATACGCATCATGTACAGTATATGTGGCCCCGTTTCATATCAAGATAAAATCTCTCTCGGGTACTTTGAAGGTTAATTTAAGTCGTCGTTTTGTTGCGCAGTGACAATTTTAAATTCTCCTCTCTCTTATTTCTCATAACTGCCGCTCCCTCCTCGTCGACAAAGCAAACATTAAAAAAAACGTGCTCAGCCGTGACTCCGAGATAAGAGCGCCAGTCACGCGAAAAGGCATCAAGGTCCAGACACCCACCTTCTTTGTACTGGTACTTCTTGTCGGCGTTGGGCTGAATCTTCTCAGCGGCCAGCTTGCCCTCCTTGTCCTCCTTGTCCTCCCAGGTCAGGTCGGGGTCCTCCGGGGCGGGAGGGGTAGCGGCGGGGGGCTTGGTCTCTGGTGCAGGGGCCGGCTTGGGCTCCGGTGGAGACACCACTTGCTCCTGAGGGGGTTGGAAGTCAAGACGGCCATCTTAAAAACTCAATATGGAAAATAAAACAATCCTGAGGATGCCTAAGGGTTGATTTGAGGTATAAATCTGCAACAACTTTAAGTTTAAAAACTGGTTAGATCACTGCGCACACACACACACACACACACCTCTTTAAAGGCATCCAGGAGGTCTCCCACTGCCTCCTTTTTGTTCAGATCCTTCATCTTCCTCTTTTTCTTTGGCACAGACACGGCGGCTAAAATGAAGGAACACGATTAGCCTCAGATTAATGACGATCGTATCTGGAAGAAAAGTTTATAGGGAACATTTTTAGCACGTTGTGACCCACTGACCTTGCATAGTAGCTTCTACGAGGGCAGGTGTGACCGCCTGGGGAGGAGGCGTGTCCTCCCTCTCCTCTGCTGTGGGAGAGGGGGCAGCGGGCACCGCCGCTGGCGCGACGTCGGCCGTGGAAACCGTCTCCTCCGCGGGAGACGGCGTCTCCTCCGCGGAAGAGAGGGGCACTGTGGCGTCTTCTTTGATGTCCGGGGCGACCGGAGGAGCCGTGTCTTTAACCTCGGGCTCGGCGGGTGCTGCCGCTTCGACCGCCGGAGACTCAGGGATCTCCTGGACGGCCGGCGCAGGCTGCTCAGCAGAGGTGGGTGCAGCTTCGACAACGGGCGTAGGCGGCGCCTGAGAGGCGGCTGTAGGCGGCGCCTGAATGGCGGCTGTAGGCGGCGCCTGAGTGGCGGCTGTAGGCGGCGCCTGAGTGACGGCTGTAGGCGGCGCCTGAGTGACGGCTGTAGGCGCTGCAGCTGTAGGCGCTGCAGCTGTAGGCGCTGCAGCTGTAGGCGCTGCAGCTGTAGGCGCTGCAGCTGTAGGCGCTGCAGCTGTAGGCGCTGCAGCTGTAGGCGCTGCTTCAGTGACGAGCTCAGGCGCTACCCGAGTGACGGGCTCAGGCGCTACCCGAGTGACGGCTTTAGGCGCCGCTTGAGTGACGGCTGTAGGCGCCGCTTGAGTGACAGCTGTAGGCACCGCTTGAGTGACAGCTGTAGGCACCGCTTGAGTGACGGCTGTAGGCGCAGCTTGAGTGACGGCTGTAGGCACCGCTTGAGTGACGGCTGTCGGCGGCGCTTGAGTGACGGCTTTAGGCGGCGCTTGAGTGACGGCTTTAGGCGGCGCTTGAGTGACGGCTTTAGGCGGCGCTTGAGTGACGGCTGTAGGCGCCGCTTGAGTGACGGCTGTAGGCGCCGCTTGAGTGACGGCTGTAGGCGCCGCTTGAGTGACGGCTGTAGGCACCGCTTGAGTGACGGCTGTCGGCGAAGCCCGGCTGACGGCCGTAGCTGCAGCTTGAGTGACGGCTGTCGGTGTCATTTGATTGACGGCTGTCGGAGTCACTTGATTGACGGCTGTAGGCGTCGCTTGAATGACTGCCCTTGGTGCCGTTTGAGCTACTGCTGTAGGCGGCGCTTGAGTGACGGCTTTAGGTGTCACCTGAGTGACGGCTTTAGTCGCCGCTTGAGTGACGGCTTTAGTTGTCACCTGAGTGACGGCTTTAGGCGGCGCTTGAGTGACGGCTTTAGGCGGCGCTTGAGTGACGGCTTTAGGCGGCGCTTGAGTGACGGCTTTAGGCGGCGCTTGAGTGACGGCTTTAGGCGTCACCTGCATGACGGCCCTGGAGGTTCGCGTGACGCGCTCCTCGCCGACGTCCGGCTCGGCGATGGGGCTGTCGTCGCGCTCCGTCGAGCCGGCGGCGGGCACCTCGGGGTCTCGAGGGGCCGGCAGCGGCAGCCCGTTGGGGAGGCGGAGCTCCTCCGGCTGTGCAATGGGAGACTCCAGAGGGGCCTCCGGGTGACAGGACGGCGCCGCGACCGACGGCCTTTCCGGCTCCGCGACGCCGTTAGTGGCGGAGGGGGGCGGAGCCAGAGAGGCGGCGGCGGCGGCGGTTGCTGCGTTAGCCACCTCCTCTTTTACCTCTTCCCTCTTTGCCTCTGCGGTTCTCTTGTCCGTTTTGTCTTGTGCGGCGGAGACGGGGTCGGGGAGGGGCGCAGGGTAGGCGGGCACCTCGGGCGCCGACTGCGGGGTCGGGGTGGCTTTCCTGGGAGCATCCATCACATCCGCAACCGGCACGCTGGGTGCGGGCGACGGAATAGTGTCTTCTGATGGAAGAGGGGAGGCGCGGGGCTTAGTGTTCGTGTCAGAGGAGGACGCCTTTGCGGGGGCGGGGTTTCCCTTCGCAAGTTCAGGGGTCTTTGACGGAGGAGGGGACGTAGGCTTCCCTCTGTCATCTGGAGGGGCAAAGAAATGTGAGCGTTAAAGACGGCTGAAAAAGCGAGAGTTATGTTTTAAAAATACATAAATGAAGACATTTTAAAAAATAAAATCCAGTTTCTTTTGGGACAACGATTCCACGTATCTTGGGTTAAATAAATATTGATGTTGTAATTGTGCAAGCTGTGCACGTGGCACTCACCTGGTCTGACCAGTGTGACAGCAGCTGTGATGCTCTCACCGTTGGACTGAACCACTGCTGTACTTTCTGATATGGCTGTCTGTTGGGGGGGGGGGGGAGAAAATAAAGTACTTTAGTGCCGAGGACAACATTTATTTACCATTTAAATAAAAGAAAAAACGTTTCACATAAGATCTTTAAAAAAAAAATTATATATATATATATATAAAATACAAAATATATATAAAATAAATATAGAAAATACATATATAAAATATAAATAAATAAATGACAATAATACAAATGTATTAGTTGGTCCTATCGACCGCATTCCCCTTAAAGTACGACGCAGGCAAGTCAATTCACGTTCCAAAATACTTGAAAGGCCGTCATGCACTACGCCGACATTGACACTTGTGGTAAGCAGAAGCATGTGGCAGTCAATCTTTTTTTTTTTTTAACTAGCGTCTTAAACCCCCCCCCCCCCCCCAAAAAACAAACATTTTAATTGTATGGTAGCTCACCTGTGGCGGGGTTGGGGTAGAGCCACTGCGGCCCCCGGACATAATCTCCTCTGTGATGTCTCGACCTCCTTGGTTCGGGTCTCTTATTCTGATCTACGGGGTGGAGAGAGGGAACACGAGCGATTACGTGAAAAAGGAAGAGAACCTCGAGAACCTCCCTTCACATAAACGTGAGTGTTGAAAAGGGTTTTCGGAGTGAGTGCAGCAGGCAACGCAGGAGGAGAGCAGGCCTTCCCATGATGCAACGCCCCGGAGTCGTCAGCCCTTATCCGCGTCTGTGGCTCTCTCGCTAGCTGCCTCCCGATTCAATGAAAGCTGAATTTCTCACATTGGGAACACTGAGGCAGGCAGGCAACCTCCCCCCACCTCCACCCCCCCAAAAAAACATCAGCCGCCATGCAAATTCCTCCGCTTCACAGCTTTCAGCCAGTTAATTCGCGAGTGGACAGACGTAAAAAAAAAAAAAAAAAAATCCCACGGTTGTTTGCGAGAATACCCGACGCCACAATCTGGTAGTGAAAATCCGCTCGCTCGCTCACAAGGAGTGCCGATACATTACAAAACACATGCTCCCCCCCCCCCCCCCTCTCCCTCTCACTCTCTCCCTACATACTTACCACCGGTGGTGAGAGCTGTCATGCAACTGGTATGAGTCACAGCGCTGCCTAAAGTCCCGTGGTCGAGGATTAAAACGTGTAAAAAAAATAAGTTGAGCCGCTACAGTCTCCGGACTACTTTTCGGACAATATTTGCTCGTCGCCACTGACCTCTTTTTTTTTTTTTTCTTCTTCTTCACTTCTCTGGTTCAACTCGTCTCTCTTTCTCTCGGAGCTTTGCAAACCCTAGCGGGGCCTCTCTCATCCTGGGACCCGGAGTAGCCGTTCCAGTCGGACTTTAACTTTTTTTTTTTTTTTTAAAAACCCTACAGAGCCGTGAAGTTTCTCCCTCCCCTCCCCACCCACCACCGCACCTCCTTCAGCTTAACTCGCACACATCCAGGCTTGTGATAAGAGAGCTACGAGCCTGCAGAAGAACAGGGCCGGGCCTGACTCGTCAGTAAGCTAGCTTTTTGGAACTTCAACCAACAAACTCTCCAATACGCTGAACAGATCAGGGAGGGGGGAGAGGAGAAAAAAAAAAAAAAAAAAAAGGAAAGGATAAAGCGACTGGCCTTGTAAAGCTATGGCACTGGAATGTGCAAACCCTCCCACAGAGACTAACAGACAGTTAAAGGGGCCGGAGTGCAAAGGAGGGGCGGGGGGGGGGGGGTTTCGAGGAAGGCAATCGTTATCAGCAGGAGGAGCTTCCCCCCCCCCCCCCTTTTTTTCTCTGCTCTCATTCTCTGTCACTCTTTTGGGGTGTTTTTCTTCTTCTTTCTTTTCCAGGCTCACCCCTTTTGAGGACAGAGGAAACCAGTAGAGGAGGAGGAAGAGGAAAAGGAGGGAGGAGTGGGGTGCCACAGCAGCAGAGGAAGGCTGGTTGGTTAGCCCTTTCCGGCTCAGAAGGGGGAGGAGGCCGGTGGCCACGTGGAGCTGAGCTATGTGCTGACATGTCCTTCACCCCCCCCACCCCCCCCCCCACCCCCACACTCTGGTTTTTCTCTTTAACAAACAGGGAGTGCAAAAAGAGGAGGAAAGTGCAGAAAACTCTACTTTTTTTTTGTGCATGTAACGAGGAACCTAAAAAAAAAAAAGACGGTATAAACTGGTTTTAAAAACAGACTCTTTTCTACATTAAGCTACAGGAGCAGAATAGCCGTAGCCACACAAAGCCACACTGTCCTGTAAATGGAGGGTCACGGATCGCCCACACTGAGGCCTCTTTGTCCTTTACATAAAAAATAAAACAACCTACTTTCTCAAAAAGAGAGCATATAAATATAAAAAATAAAATAACCTAAAACCAGAATGACTCAAGTCTTCCGGCCCCTCCCCCGGCTGTCATCTCGTGTGAACCATCAACGTTTTACATGACGGACCGCGATCGCGAGCACAAGGAACGAGGATAAGTCGCTG
The DNA here is from genome assembly GCF_009769545.1 of Cyclopterus lumpus. NCBI lineage: Eukaryota > Metazoa > Chordata > Actinopteri > Perciformes > Cyclopteridae > Cyclopterus > Cyclopterus lumpus. The sequence goes on along the minus strand of NC_046978.1, from coordinate 18,523,850 downwards.
ATAAGCCGTCCAAAAAAAAAAATAAGTGGATACAGCTCCACCCAAATGTCCCTGCTGTGGGCTAATAAAAGGATTCTTTCATCTCATCTCCACCACAAACCCTCACAAACAAAGAGCTCAGAGCTAATTTCAAGACGGTGACAGTCGACAAACGACGGGAAACCCACGCAAATAAGAGTAGATGTTCACTTAGCTCGGGTTTGTGCATCAAAATAGAAGATTTCTGCACAGACTCTGGCTGCAGACTTAAATAAGTTGCATGTCGTGAAACGGGTTGAAACTCTTTAACAGTGCAGGTATGACATGTCAAAAAAATAAAAAATATATATATATATATATATATATATATATATATTTCTCAAATGCAACCAAGCAAGTGTTAAAATGCCCAAAAAGAAAAAAGGGAAAAAGGAGAGGCACCATCTGGGGGGGGGGGGGGGGGGACGGGGGACGGGGGACGGACGGTTCACAGCGAGCTACCACATACCAGGTCGAAAGCCATCTTGAGAGAGCAGAGGAAACACTAGACGCAATGTAGGAGTCTCACGCGGTAACCGGGGGTTACGGTCAAGTTCACCAGGCCGCGTTTAAACTGAACTCCAAGTCCAGACTCGAGAATTAAGAGAGGGAGTTACACCGCCGACGAGACGCATTATGAAACGGTCAGTGAGTTGCTATGGAGAAACAAAAACTGTATTATTTGTTCTACTGTAAGGGAGTTGTTATACAAACAATTTTTTTTAAAAAAAGGTCAGTTCAAAAACAGGCGAGACAGTGACTCGAATGCCAAGTTAAAGCAGTCAGAATGTGATCAATTTGTAGCCGTGTTTTATTTTTTTTTAGTTCTTTAGCCATCGTTTACGACGATAGTTTCGGCTTCTCACAATGAATTTTTGATCATTATAAACACCACTTATTAGTAAGCATTGCACTTCTGCAATATGGTGGACGCACAAAATATTGCAGAACCAGAGATGGGGCCTTTTATTTTTTCGAATTGCATTGTTCTTACGTCATTACATTACCCACAATGCACCGTAACGTTAGTCGAGGCTAAAGTAGCCTGGAGCAGCTTGCCCAGATGGAAACCTCCAGTCTTAAAACGTGCATTCTCTCTGCTGACCACCAGGGGGCGACTCCTCTGGTTGTATAGAAGTCTATGCTTCATGTGTTAAAGCTGCATTCTCTCTCCTGACCACCAGGGGGCGACTCCTCTGGTTGTATAGAAGTCTATGCTTCATGTGTTAAAGCTGCATTCTCTCTGCTGACCACCAGGGGGGCGACTCCTCTGGTTGTATAGAAGTCTATGCTTCATGTGTTAAAGCTGCATTCTCTCTCCTGACCACCAGGGGGCGACTCCTCTGGTTGTATAGAAGTCTATGCTTCATGTGTTAAAGCTGCATTCTCTCTCCTGACCACCAGGGGGCGACTCCTCTAGTTCTATAGAAGTCTATGCTTCATGCGTTAAAGCTGCATTCTCTCTCCTGACCACCAGGGGGCGACTCCTCTGGTTGTATAGAAGTCTATGCTTCATGCGTTAAAGCTGCATTCTCTCTCCTGACCACCAGGGGGAGACTCCTCTGGTTGTATAGAAGTCTATACTTCATGCATTAAAGCTGCATTCTCTCTCCTGACCACCAGGGGGAGACTCCTCTGGTTGTATAGAAGTCTATACTTCATGCATTAAAGCTGCATTCTCTCTCCTGACCACCAGGGGGCGACTCCTCTGGTTGTATAGAAGTATATGCTTCATGTGTTAAAGCTGCATTCTCTCTCCTGACCACCAGGGGGCGACTCCTCTGGTTGTATAGAAGTCTATGCTTCATGCATTAAAGCTGCATTCTCTCTCCTGACCACCAGGGGGCGACTCCTCTGGTTGTATAGAAGTCTGTGCTTCATGCGTTAAAGCTGCATTCTCTCTCCTGACCACCAGGGGGAGACTCCTCTGGTTGTATAGAAGTCTATGCTTCATGCATTAAAGCTGCATTCTCTCTCCTGACCACCAGGGGGCGACTCCTCTGGTTGTATAGAAGTCTATGCTTTATGTGTTAAAGCTGCATTCTCTCTCCTGACCACCAGGGGGCGACTCCTCTAGTTCTATAGAAGTCTATGCTTCATGCGTTAAAGCTGCATTCTCTCTCCTGACCACCAGGGGGCGACTCCTCTGGTTGTATAGAAGTCTATGCTTCATGCGTTAAAGCTGCATTCTCTCTCCTGACCACCAGGGGGAGACTCCTCTGGTTGTATAGAAGTCTATACTTCATGCATTAAAGCTGCATTCTCTCTCCTGACCACCAGGGGGCGACTCCTCTGGTTGTATAGAAGTATATGCTTCATGTGTTAAAGCTGCATTCTCTCTCCTGACCACCAGGGGGCGACTCCTCTGGTTGTATAGAAGTCTATGCTTCATGCATTAAAGCTGCATTCTCTCTCCTGACCACCAGGGGGCGACTCCTCTGGTTGTATAGAAGTCTGTGCTTCATGCGTTAAAGCTGCATTCTCTCTCCTGACCACCAGGGGGAGACTCCTCTGGTTGTATAGAAGTATATGCTTCATGCATTAAAGCTGCATTCTCTCTCCTGACCACCAGGGGGTGACTCCTCTGGTTGTATAGAAGTCTATATAAATGACTCTACTTCTCTTGATTTATTCCCTCAGTAAACATTGTAAACATGAGTTTTTGGTCTCAATCTCTAGTTTCAAGTCTTCTTCAATACAGCGTGATGTTCATTTAGTAAATTATGGTAATTTAGAGTCAAACAGACCATAAAGCAGGGAACGCTTTAGGGGCGGGGCTACACACACACACCGCTGTCCTGTCTAGAAGTCGTCTTTCACAGCGGGTCATCAGTTCATGAAAGTTAGCCGCTGCATCCCGGCACGCTGCAGGCTGTTTACATTTTAGCGTTACTCATGCGTTATTATTTTCCCAGCTGCGTTGTGCCAAGTCACTCACACCCCCCCCACCACCACCACCACACCCAGGACGTGCTGCGATTGGCCACCTAGACAGGGCGGATCTGGAAATGTTCATGTCCACTCTCGGGGAAAAAAGAACCGAGAGCTTTCATGTATGCAACCGCTTGAAGAGCATAATAAACAAAGCTTCTGAAGACACACCATCAAACTGTGCAGGTGGAAGACCGACGAGTCACCATGGTGACCCCTCAAACTAAGCTGTGCTTGTCCCCTGGTGATATCCTCCAGCTCCTTGTTCCCCGGGTGGAAACTCAGAATATATATTTTACATAGAAATAAAGAGGAACTGACCAAAACTACCCTTTCGCTCTCTCTGTCTCTCTCTCAATATGCCATTTTTAAAGTCTTGAGTGTGACGCGGGGTAGCGACTGTACCTGTTTCCGTTCCCGTTTGGTGGAGATGTGTTGGGGGGGCTGAGGTGGTGGTTGCGGCTGCTGTTGGGGGGCCGGGTTCATGATGACGGGTGCCGCCTGCACCGAGGGGGTGAACTGGGCCTGGGCGGGGTAGTAGGCCCCTGCTGTGGATCAGACACAGACAAGAATGACAGATAAATAAATAAATGAAGGGACTTTTAAAAAAAAAAAGGAAAAACACTGATTATTTAATGATTATTGTATCATTAAATGCCGCTATGATCTTCACTGTAATACAGTGTGAAACATGTTTTTAATATCCGGCCGTGCAGCTAAACAAGGCTTTCCTTCCACGAGCGCCAAACAGGTTGACTTCTTTTATTTTGCTTAATAAAAAATTAAAAAAAAAAAAAGGGGAAACTTGCACCATCATGCAAATAAACAATGAGTCACTTCCCATCGTGTTGTTCAGAGTCCAACGTGACATTATTAAGATTGCTCAATTTATCCAAACCAATGAACAACAAACACACACAAAAAAAGTGTTTTATCCTCCAAAAGTTTCAGCTTTACTTGCGTTTCCATGCAGTCTGAGTGACAGGTGACCGAAATAAAGTATCAGATGACTAATTATATACTTTCTAAATAAAAAATAATATATTTTTTTCTTATTGCCATCTACAAACTGTTACAAAACATCTCAAGACGCCTGAAAAGCTGCAACCATCAACTCGTCCTCACGACACAACTGATTAAAACTCTCAAGTCTGTAGTGAAGCCAACGCGGCACCTGGAAGTCACCTGAGACCACGGCGCGCCGAGGCCCCCTGCTCGCCCCCGTCGCCAGAGAGAGAGAGAGAGAGAGAGAAAAAAAAAAAAGTTCCACCGAGTTCAATGAACCTCTTTAAGCCAACACGGTCACTAACGCCTACAAGACGCCCACCCGGCGGCCTTGTAAACCGGCCTCGGCTTACAGTGGGCCGCGCTCTCCGTCCTGCTCTTCAGTCTAACTCACATTACTGAGTCTCTGCATTGTTGACCAGGAGCAGGAGCAGCCTAAATATAGTCAGAAAAACCACACTGGCTAGGAGAGGGAGGGGGAGAGGGGGGGGGAGAACACCGCACGCTCAAAAAGCATGACGATACTTTTCTTGGACGGAGAGAATAAAGAGAATACGACTTGAAAGAGCCCCGATGAAGACGACACCTACCCTCAGAGTCCGGCTGCTCTCGAGACCCTCGGTTCCCCATGTTGAACGTCTGCCGGGTGCAGAACTGTGTGCGGACGGACGGAGAGAGAGAGAGAGAGAAAAGAAGGAGAGGGGTTTCTCTTCAAACCCACTCTCTTACTTCTTCTTCCTGTCCTCTCTACAGGTGCCCTCTCAGAATGACGGCTTTTTAACTCGGCCCTCCCCCGACCAGCGAGTCTCCCGCGTCGCTCCTCCCTCTAACCTTCCCCGATCCCTCCCTGCCTTTCACTTGTTTTTATTAACCTCCCTCCCTCCCTTCCTTCCTTCCTACCCTCCCTTCTCCTGGCATCCTAAAGCCACTACAAAGAGGGTGGGCTGTGAGCGTGCACATGCAAGTGAGCAACTACCCTTCACTTGGGGAGGAGGGGGGTCTTAAAAATAGTCACCCTCCTCCGTCAGCACGGTGTGTGTGTGTGTTTGTTTTACTTGACTGCTAGAAAAGGAGTGAGTGGTCAAACAGACTGCACCACTTCAGAGGGCCGGAGGGGGGGAGGGGAGGGGCAGTATTCTGAGTCATGGTATTAAAGCCGTTACCGGAGTGCGACGGTGGGCATTGTGGTTCCGGGAAAGAGATCACAGGACTGGGTTCAAGTCCACGAAAAGGTTCATCAAAGACACTTTATATTCAAAAGATAAGTGCATTTCAGCTTGTGGATGAAAGCAAAAAAAGGAAGAAAAAAAAAAACTGAATTCTCCACATTACGCTGGAAGGATTTCTTCCCGTGTAGCATCTCAAATTTACAAAAATATTGTCGTTATATCCAGACGACAAGGTAAATTTCAACTGTGCCAGAATATTGTAAGTCATAGAGTTGACTTAATTACTTAAATTTAAAAAAAAAAAAAGACAGTTTAGGGGTGAAGTCTGACATCTAAATACTCGCGTTTCCGTAAAATGTCGCGATGACATTAAGAGAACGCCGTATTTTTTTATTATTTAACTGATCTAGAGTCAGCTATCGTGTACACACACACATTTGTGATGCGTTCCTGTGAAATGGAGAATCCCCATCAGGAAGAAGTGTGTGTTTACACTCCTGTATTCAGACCTTTTATTGCTGATGAGCTCCCGTTTAAACAAAGACGACACATAGCTGGGATGCCTGCTGGTTGTTGGGTTGGGGGGGGTTAGGGTGGTTCAGGGTGGGGGGGCAGCAAGTTTGTTTTTCAGGGTATCATCACTTTTTGTGATGCACTGACACTCTGCCTCCTCTAGAGGGCGTCCCAACACACGGGATCAACAGCACACATATGTGGTGCTACTCTAGTAGATGAAGAAATAAACACAAAAGTAAATAAAACTGAAAGGGCCACGTGCATGAAGACAGCAGCCCCATTTTTCAGTGGATCTTAGAAACTCTTACTACTATTATTATTATTATTGGTCCTGAGCAACAAGAAGCTTCTGGGGTTGACTGGAGATATTGTGTGTGTGTGTGTCTTTCTGAGTGTGCGAGTGGCTCAGGTGAGGCCCCAGGTAGAGCCTCTTACCATAAGTACCATATTCAGCGGTGTTGGTGGTCGGGTAGAAGCCTGGGGTGCCGGCCGGGACCGGGTACTGCTGAGGTGTGGCCACGTAGGTTGCGGACCGGTACTGAGGAAACAATAGAATTATTAATGTTAAAACCTCATTTTACATTATTAACCATTACAAAAAAAAAGGAGGTACTGAATCAATGTTTACAGAATGTATCAAAAACAAGGAGAAAACAAAACTCTATTACAGCGAAGATATGAGGGTAAATGGGTGGGTGGGGGGGGGGGTCATGTTAGCTCAGCTGTCTGTATACCATCTGGCTCTGATTAAACACCAATACAACCCCCCCCCACCCCCCCCCCACCCACCCTTCCCGGTCTGTGCTCCCCTACCTGTCCAGGTATGAAGTAGGCGGGTCCCTGCGGCGAGCTGGGGAAGGGCAGTTGTTGCCCGGGGATCATCATCATTTGAGAGCCGGGGCCCGGCTGGTAGACGTGGGTGGGCGTCACAGGCCGGGGGCCGCTGTTGGGAGGGACACCCCGAGGCCCGCTGCTGGGTGGCAGGGTGGCCCTGTTGGTGTAATAGGGCTAGAAGGGGGGAGGGGGGGGGAGGCAGGGGAGAGAGACAAGAAAAAAAATTACCTTTTCTGAACCCTCCCAACATAAAACTCCCACCCCCCAAATGCCCTTGTGTGACTTTATCTCTAAGAGCTAGGCTCGTAGCTCGTCCATGAATCTATGGCTTGAATCCAACTGGAAGCATGTCGCCTGCCAGAAGAGATAAAGCAGGCAATGGCGGGTTCATTCAGAGCCTCTCCTCATTGACATTCTGCCCGCCGGGCCCCCGGGAAGCGGACGGACCGCGGACGACAAGAAAGTACGCCGAGCCAACGAAGCACCGCACCGCCAAATATTGGAGACATATGCACTCCTCAAGACGGTAAGTAAGAGGAGTAAAAGAGGCGAGAGGCGGTAAAAGAAGAAAAATAAACTGAAAAGAAGAAATTGAGTTACCTGTAGCGACCTGAAGCTTCCCTTCAGCAGCACAAACACAGGTCACACAGAGACATATCAAATAGAGGCAATAAGGAGGGTGGGGGTGGGGTGGGGGTAGATGAGGGGGGGTCAGGGGGGGGGGGAGAGAGAGCACCACAATCAGTTAGAGCAAAGCACCCAGAAACTGTCCATCCTGAGCCAAGCTGTGAATTCACAAGCAGCATGCAGAGAATAGGCGGAGCAGTGAATGCAAAATAAATAAAAAGACTCAATAGAACTGAAAGATGTGCACAGGTTCCCTAAATCTGTTTTAAAAATAGCAAACATTACTTTTTCATAACTGTTTTAAGGTCTAACTTTTACATAAGACACTTGTGAAATTACAATTAGATCAAAAGCTGTACGTCACTAAAGCAAGATTTTAATATTTAAATACATTCCCACTTGTACAGTAGGTAAAATATTAAATGCAAATACCTTTTTTTGGGGGGGGGGGGGAACTATTCTGGTAAGTTTCATGTGTGTATAATAAAAATAAATAAATATTTTTTTTAAATATATTTAAATAAAATATAATATATAACATAAATGTGTGTCAGAATAGGAGCCGCTGTTAGTACCTGTTGGTGCATAGGTCGGGGCCCTGGGGCAAACTAGAGGAAGAGAGGCAGACGGGACAGAGGTTAAAAGACAACAAAGAAAAGCACGACATCCATGCTTCACTCTGCACTGACGGGCCTCGTCCAGTTCTGCACCTCCGTACATAAACACAATTTTAAAAAAAACAACAACAACAAATGCAGACAAGTCGGGAGCAAGGTAGAGTACGAAGGACAGTGCAGAACCGGTGAGTTCAAACAGACATGCAGGCGGTCCGAGTAATTCGCCGACGGATTCAGGAGAGTGAACATTGCGTTTTGACAAAAGTGGGAATTATGCACCAAAAAAATCATCCACTTTAGAAACCTGCAGCTCGGTATCGCAACCCTGTATGTTCTGGACTTGGGGGGGGGTAGGGTGAGCCGAGGGGGCGGGGCCTACCTGTCGGGGTTGTGGTGCAGGGTTCATTTGTGGAGGCGGTGGGGTGGCAAACACGACAGAAGGGGGCTGCCCAGGGGGGAATGAGGGCTGCAAGAGACAGGAAGTGACATCAACAGCAGTAGAAGTGAGACGGAAGAGGAATATGGGGAGAGAGAGAGAGAGAGAGAGAGAGAGAGAGAGAGAAGGCGTGAACAAGTGGTCAACACAGAGCTGATGGAAGTAGTAATGCAATACAGTATTTATGAACGGGAAGTCTGGAGAACATTTCCTGGGGGCAAAGTGCGGTGTGCAAAAAAAAACAAGAACGTTCCCAACTGCTGCAGCTTCACATTAAAAGCTTTTAACGACACTTTTAACACTAATTTAACCGTTATTATGAAGATGTTACAGGAAATGCAGCATGTCTGTCAGTAAGCTTTAAATTATTATTATTTTTTTTTACAGCTAATATATTGCATTTTGGAATTGGAGCTGTTAGATGAAGAGCTCCACATGAAATGGTAAACTACTACTTTAATTAGTTTTTATTCGCAGACAAAAATTAATTAAAAATACAATTATTACGCAACTTTTGTTATTAAAAAGCAACAACAGTTTGTTTTGCATTTTCTATTCACACCAGGGCTGACGCGTGAATGAGTGACAGGCTTCCTTACCTGTGACAGGCCGGGGGAGGGGGCAGGGTGGGGGATGGAGGGGGGTCCTGTTATAGGCTGTGGTGCTTTATTCATTTCACGGAGTTCTGCATGGGGAGGCGGACGTGGACCTGTGTACAAATCTGATCAGGGAGAGAACGTTATTAGAAATTAAAAGCTTTTTTAAATTCATACACCACCGTAATGAGGCTCAATGGCCGCCGGTATCATGCAACGGGATGCCGAGCAGGAACGAGCTTACTTACATTAATTAATCTTTTCAAAAGGTCCCAAGTGTGGTTACACTGTGGAACGTTTTTTCCTGAGAGACGGACAGAAAGGGAAGACGTGTTAGCAACGAGCACGTAACAGCAAAGAGTTTACAGCAGCGATAAACACACTTTTACTGTCCGCCTCTGAACCCCAAAACAAAAGCATGTTTTTTTTCCTTTAGCCGGTTTATCAGAACCGGACATTACGGTCGGACTTTCAACTTTCCGACAGCCCTCGAACACATCGTGTGTACTTCTGAGACAGAAAAAGACTTGTAGTTTTGGAACAGGTTCATAAAACTGGCACCGCTGTACGTTTATCATAACGGTGAATGCGTAACTGTGTTTAATGTGGGGTGTGTCCCACCGATGTATAATCCATTTAAAAACAGGAAGCTGCTCGCAATAATATAATTCCCATCGGATCAATTCAAGGAACAAACCCGGTGAACTGCAGCGCGTCTCAGAAGCCCTGTGGAACGAGGAAGACTATTTTAAATTACACAACACTGACCTGTGGATTCCAGTCTCTGTAATAGTGACACATTTGTGTTATTTATAGCGGAGGCCTACATTATCTCAGTCACACACACACACACATATATTCCATTCCTTAATTCACACCCACACAACGGAATAAAAAAAGCCTGAGTCATGATGAGTCTGTTTTTTTTTTTATTTTTATCTCGCTGCTGGAGATAACCATGACAATGCAAACACGCGGCCGGAAGACTACAAAATTAGAGACCGCCACGCGACGGGATCACGGCGACCGACACGGGGTTTGCTTTCAAATAAAAAATGGTTTAAAAATCGCCATTAATAACGCGCCGACGTCTTCTAAACTCAACGATATCTCAACCTCACACCTGAGGAGTTTCCTGCCTGCGACGCCCATCGCGGTGAAAAGCACCAACAAAACCTCCGCTGCAGCAGGTGTCTCCAGGACAACATTTTTTTTTTTACCCACGATGACACTGACACACACTGACACACACACACACACACACACACACACACAAAAGGTTAAAACAAATACCAGCTGTCACTGTGGGTGAAGATAATGGATTCTAACAGAGTGAAGGGTTTTCGTACAGCCGGATAACATTTTGAAGAAAAAAAAACAATCCCCAGGGTGTTTGTGTTCGCTGCATATATTGTGTTGTACGGCAAAAAAAGGGGGATGCTTTCCCCTGAAGTGGTGCGACGTGGCTGGCTTCTTAAACAACTACCGGGCCGGTGACACACACACAGCACCGATTACTGTGGTTCGGAGAGTTGTGAGCTTTTTTTAACGATGCGAGTCAATTGGGAAAATGCTTTTTTTGCTGCATTACCACAGTTTACCACTAGGTAATGGGAGAGAAGCTTAGCGGTGGTGCAGTGTCCAGTTCTTATTAGTCATCTGTTGTTGTAGCCACCAAGTTTGCCACGGTCGAGACTCGCCATACCCAATGCAGTTTGACAGAACTTCCTCCTCTTCTTCCGGACCCAATTCTGGGCCAAACCTAGCCTTCCTCTAGCCTCATTTCAGCCCAAACAAGCCTTCCTTTAGCCCCAGTCTTCACATAAAAGCTAGACCTCTTCTCCCATTAGCTTTAGACCAAACTAAGCCTTCGTTTAGCCTCAGTATTCACACAAAAACTAGACCTCTTCTCCCATTAGCTTTAGACCAAACTAAGCCTCCCTTTACCCTCAGTATTCACACAAAAACTAGACCTCTTCTCCCATTAGCTTTAGACCAAACTAAGCCTTCCTTTAGCCCCAGTATTCACACAAAAACTAGACCTCTTCTCCCATTAGCTTTAGACCAAACTAAGCCTCCCTTTACCCTCAGTATTCACATAAAAGCTAGACCTCTTCTCCCATTAGCTTAAGACCAAACTAAGCCTCCCGTTACCCCCAGTATTCACATAAAAGCTAGACCTCTTCTCCCATTAGCTTAAGACCAAACTAAGCCTCCCTTTACCCCCAGTATTCACATAAAAGCTAGACCTCTTCTCCCATTAGCTTTAGACCAAACTAAGCCTTCCTTTAGCCCCAGTATTCACATAAAAACTAGACCTCTTCTCCCATTAGCTTTAGACCAAACTAAGCCTCCCTTTACCCCCAGTATTCACATAAAAACTAGACCTCTTCTCCCATTAGCTTAAGACCAAACTAAGCCTCCCTTTACCCCCAGTATTCACATAAAAGCTAGACCTCTTCTCCCATTAGCTTTAGACCAAACTAAGCCTTCCTTTAGCCCCAGTATTCACATAAAAACTAGACCTCTTCTCCCATTAGCTTTAGACCAAACTAAGCCTCCCTTTACCCCCAGTATTCACATAAAAACTAGACCTCTTCTCCCATTAGCTTTAGACCAAACTAAGCCTCCCTTTACCCTCAGTATTCACATAAAAGCTAGACCTCTTCTCCCATTAGCTTAAGACCAAACTAAGCCTCCCGTTACCCCCAGTATTCACATAAAAGCTAGACCTCTTCTCCCATTAGCTTAAGACCAAACTAAGCCTCCCTTTACCCCCAGTATTCACATAAAAGCTAGACCTCTTCTCCCATTAGCTTTAGACCAAACTAAGCCTTCCTTTAGCCCCAGTATTCACATAAAAACTAGACCTCTTCTCCCATTAGCTTTAGACCAAACTAAGCCTCCCTTTACCCCCAGTATTCACATAAAAGCTAGACCTCTTCTCCCATTAGCTTTAGACCAAACTAAGCCTCCCGTTACCCTCAGTATTCACACAAAAGCTAGACCTCTTCTCCCATTAGCTTTAGACCAAACTAAGCCTCCCTTTACCCCCAGTATTCACATAAAAGCTAGACCTCTTCTCCCATTAGCTTTAGACCAAACTAAGCCTTCCTTTAGCCCCAGTATTCACACAAAAACTAGACCTCCTCTCACATTAGCTTAAGACCAAACTAAGCCTTCCTTTATCTCCAGTATTCACACAAAAACTAGACCTCCTCTCACATTAGCTTAAGACCAAACTAAGCCTTCCTTTATCTCCAGTATTCACAAAAGCTAGACATCTCCCCTTAGCCCAAACCTTTAGTCATCCTCTATCCCCAACTATAGCCTAAAGGTACAGCCTAATCTAGCTCACGTTACAGAACAAATGCAACAATACTACCTACGCTGAGAACTGAGCAAACTACACCGCCTCGGGAAGCCAGTGAAAAGAAACTACATGAGTCACTGGCTTCATCTTCGCGGTCTGCTGCAGATACAAAATATACTTTGAACATGCCATAATATACACAGCACATGGTTACTCTTCAGGACTACGTATACACACACACTGACTCTTGGCTCAATGCTTTCAGTAACTCGTCTGTTACATGCCGTTTACTGGCCTGCGGACTCCGATGAGTCGTTAGATGCTACTGAGGACTGCGACACAAAACTCTCCAATGGTGGCATGTTTTAACTGTGGAAAACTATAGCTCAACTAATCTAGATTTAACTCCCAAAACACTAGATTTCCCATAATGCAACCCAATGGCATCTGAAATTAAACCATTCATGTCTGTTATTTATTCATTCATCAGACTTCAGAGCCACAGAAGACATTGTACCACTATTTTCACAGCCTAATAAGTTCTCCTCGTCACAATTTATCTTCATACATATACATATATATACATACATATATAAAATTAGTGGAACGCGCCATTGACATAAAGCTCTTGCAGCTTAAACGAGCACAAAACACATAATTAAAACCAACAACGAGTTGACAACTCAAAACAGCACTTACGATATTTAGTTAATAAAGTTTTCCACGATCACATCATCAATTACTAAATATCGGTGACGAGCACGTACAAGGAAACGTGGATGTACGGCTCCACTGAGTGACACGCCGTGTCCTACCTCGCCCCATTGTTCATCCGGCTAACTGCATATTGTGCCAAAACCCACACCAGACTCTGGGGCGTTCAAGTTCCACAACAGGAAGCTCAGTAGTGTCCTTATGTCAGGCAAAGCATGACAGCCTGGCTCAGACGCATCACGCACGAGTCCTGACTGCACTGCTATTGGTATTTATTTACTAAAGCATGTCTGACATCCCTGCATCCTACTCCCCAGTGCTGATGAATGGTAATCAAGTAGATTAGATTAGCATAGGGGGTTAACGACTGCATCCATTTTGGACCCACATTCTAGGCTACGGTCACATGTCTGCAGCCCTTTAGCATCACCCTGCTGCAGGAGAAGAGGGGGGGGGGGAGAAGCATGGTGAAGTAAAACGGCTTGAACGTGAACAAACCCGGCAGCTATCGCCCTCGAAACCCACAACGTCACATAACGCAAACTACACGTTAGTAAAAAAAAAAAGAGAAGTGTGAAATTCGTCTGCTAGAACACTGTGTGGGGGACACCGTTTGCTTCGGCACAGGGGCGTGTCTGCCCGCGGACGCTCCCTCAAACACGCACACAACGTGCGACAAAAAGACGACACGTATTAGCACCGGGTTGTAATAAAACACACGTATATCAAACGCCAAAAAACACACACACACACACAGACAGACACACACACAGGGTTGCACAGACGCGCTGCTGCTGTGTGCGGTGCAGTTAGCCATGTTGCTAACCTCTCCCTAGGCCCAATCTGGGGATTCTTACCACGTGGTTTCTCCTCCTATTGGCGCGATGCTGCCCGGCTTCATGCCAGCCACGCCTCAACTGACAACCACCCTCCCCGCGGTGTTTATTATAAACCACGAAGCGCACCAAGACTACAACGAAAGTGCGTTTTTAAACGAGCCGACATTGAACACAACGCGTCGTCCCGGAACCCAATGAATGGGGTTGGTTGTTAATCGCACGTCGGCAACTGTTGACGCTTAAATGCGTTCGAGATAAAGTTCGCCGGTTATTAGCGCGTGCATTTCCCCCCGTGTCCCGATATGCTACTCACGTGCATGTACCTGCGCTGCAAAAGCTCCACCTAACTTATGCGGTGTACGCGCAGGCAGCGGCGCTGTCAACGGTGTCGTGACGAGTACCACCGAGGCTAGAATGAGTCAGGACACCCTCGGGGTGTTTTTTTTTTTATATACATATATATATATCGAAGGTCAAACACACAGCCAGTTTAACAGCGACACCACCCACCTTTAAACCTTTAAGTTTAAATTACAAAAAGCACACCTATATTTAAAGCTTTTCAAAACAACCGGTCCTGTCAAATGAGTCTTCCAGCCGACACGTGTCTCATAAAGCCTGGACCTGCCGCACATTAAAACATGCTGTCACAACCTTTTGTTGACTATTTTGACCGGTAATAATGGTTTTAATACTTTACCGCCCAATACAAACGTTTTTTTTTTTTTTAATACCGACACGGTTCCAATATATCTATTTACAACTACAACTGTCAACAAACGTGTTGTTTATTTGTATTTAGAAACCAAATAAACTAGCATAAGAACTATGACTCCATCACTTTCAGCCAGGAAGCTAATGCAGGCACAAGAAAACACAGCTTCGACACAACGAGCACGATTTAACCTTAACTGCTCGAGCTAGCTAGCTGTGCTTGCTAGCTAGCAAGCACAGCTAGCAAGCAAGCACACTGTTGGTTTAGCTAGCCGGCTAGCTAGCCAGCTAGCTAGCGGCGTAAACCAAAAACAACTAAAACACGTAACCTAAAAGGCAACAACAACATCGCGACGGGACGTTCCACCCGTCGCCCGTAAATCACACGCTATTTCGGGCGTGTTTTCTCAACGTCACGCGAGTAAAAGGCGCCTCTTCTTCGCTTTTAGCTCGCGAGCTAAAAGCGAAGAAAGAACACCCACGTCGCGTTTAGCTCGCGAGCTAATTCCCCCTCCCTCCCCCCACAGCTCCACCGAAAACACAGTAGCAGAAAGTCACCCCCAGATGGATTTATCTCCGGATTAAAAATACGGGATGTGGGTTAGTCGGTCCCTCCATGACGACTTGACGTTCGTCTGATGTTTCGAGCGTTTTAATGAAGTATTTCGCTCCCGGCGGCGCGGCGTTAGTTACCTTTCTCTCCTTGAGTCCGCAGAGCCGGACGGACGGAAGATCTTCCCGGAAGCCGGTCGCGAGGTGATTCCGGCTGAATCCCGTCACGTGAAAAGCTTCCGAGTAATCAGCTTCCTTTTTTTTTTTTTACCCCACTTCTTTTTCATATCTTTGCATTTTTTTTTCTTCCTCCCAAATCTTTATTTCTGTTCGCGAGCGAAACGACACGCTTTAAAGATTTTAATGTCACCATAAAGACATTTAATCTTGTTATCTAATTGCTATCTGACATAAATACACATATATACACATACATACATACATCATGTATTAGAATGATTGTTAAATTATAACTAAGCTACACATATATTCTATTATGTTTTATATGATTATTATTATATTTATATATAATTATATATGTATATAATATATTTGTTATATTATATATATGTTTAATTGTACTTTAGTTTATATACATTATTTATTACACACATATATACTTTGATACATAATGTATGAGAAAGATTGTTAAATTATAGCAATAAGCTACAAATATATTCTATTGTGTTTTATATGATTATTATTATATTTATATCTAATTATATATGTAAATAATATATTTGTTACATTATATATATATATGTTTAATTGTACTTTAGTTTATATACATTATTTATTACACACTATATACTTTGATACATCATGTATTAGAAATATTGTTAAATTATAGCAATAAGCTACAAATATATTCTATTGTGTTTATATGATTATTATTATATTTATATATAATTATATATGTTATATTATTAAAATATATAATATATTGATGCTATATTATATATGTATATTCAATATAAAGTACTCAAGGCACTTTATATTGTAAAACGATAGAAGCAATACCAATGTACACGAGATGTGACAAAACAGTGAAAAGAAAAATATATATATATATATATTATATTACAATAAAATTAAAGAAAATACATTTAAAACGTCATTTAAAATCCGCAAAAGGTCTTTCAGGGTGAACTGAACTCCGTGACACACGTTGTAATTGTTATAATAAACCTGAAAACAGGCTCATGGAGGGGCCAAAAGTGCCCCATAGGTTTAGAAAAGAAGCAAATATTTATTTTAAAATAAAAACATTTGAAGCCCAATTGCAGTCCTGCTCAAGTTTATTATTTCAACTGGAATTCAGTTACTATTTCACTTTTATTAACTTATTTCGGCAAAAACGGTAGCAGACGTCTCAGAAACAAAGAAAAAATAAAACAAATGTCACATATATTGCTTTTTCTCTATAAACATGTACCTGTACACGTGAATACATGTGCGCATGAGACTTTTCTTTACCCCTAGGGGGCGCTGATCACGACCGAACGGCTCCTCAGAATAAAATATATTAAACCCGCCACGACATACTGACACAAACACAACAGCCGTCACATTTCCACCACGCGGGGTCAGAGTTTTTATTTTTTTGAATCAAACCTTTTACAGTACTGTAACAAAACAAAAGAAGAAAAGAAACGGAAGCCAAAAAAAAAAAAAAAAAAAAAAAAAAAAAGTGATGGATGATGAATACATACTTTTGAATGCTCCCCAAATTACAAAAAAAAAAAAAAGTGATGGATGATGAATACATACTTTTGAATGCTCCCCAAATTACAAAAAAAAAAAAAAAGATGTCACGGTGAACTGAGCAGTTTGTTTACTCATTTCACTGAACCAGTGAACTGTTCCCACTTCGGAACTGGCCTCAGGTCAGTCAGACAGCTGGTTCAGCGCATGTGGGAGACGGTGCATCAAAATTAGGGGCAATGAGGAAACCATCTATGTCGAGTGGATACGGTCCCGGTTTTAGCCCCCCCCCCCCTCCCCCCTCCAGTCCAATTAACCAGAACCCCCTTTTATGAACGCTGGAGACAGCGGGGAGAAGGATAGGCCCACCTCGCTCTTTGCAGCCATGCGGTACATTACTAAATATAAACTGCCAAGAGCCATGGAGGGCTACCCTTACACACACACACACACACACACACACACACACACACACACACACACATACATACACACACATGAAGAGAGGCCAGCGAGAATGATTCAGTCTAGGTTTCGTAGTTGGGGTTCTTGCGGAGAATAACGAAGCCCTCCAGGATGGGGGTGACGGGGAGGTACTCCTCCGTGGCCAGCTCGGCCCTCTCTCCGTGGGCCAGCAGCACCGGCGTGGTGTGCGTCTGGAAGCCCGTGATGGCCTTCGGCTTGCCCGCCTGGCCGACGACGTCCACCGCCTGGAGGCAATTAAAAACACACGGGGGAAAAAACGGTTATCTACCTTTCACCGGAATTCTTTTTTTAAAAAATGAAAACACTTTCGATACCACCATCTCCGTTAAAGAGATGCAGCGGGATGAGCGCGAGCCAGCCGGCTGCATCATTTAACGGACGGACACGAGGCTCAATTCTTGGAAAGAAAAGCAGACGTCTCTCATTAAGAAGTTTCGGGAAAAGCAGAATTTAAATAATGGGCTTTCACCTGTCCGACTCTGACGGACACCGGCAGCGGCCGCAGCTCCTCGTCGAAGGTGACGAGCATACGCGGCTGCATGGCGGCGACCAGCCCGTAGAGAATGTAGTGAGATTTCCCCAAGATGACTGCAATGCACAAGGTGAACACAAGGGGGGGGCGTATCAACACAGGGGCAAACAACAACCCTTTTGAATATTAAAAACAACAAAGTGGACGACAATAGGAGAGCGAACTGACTGTTCTTGACGTCGAGGAAGGAAACGAGCACGGTGAGCAGGCCGGCCACGGCGACCTGACTCATCAGCTGCCGGTCGCTGTGGTAAGGGCAGAGTGTCAGCGTGCCTTTGCCCAGGTGAGTCAGACCCTGTGGAGCCACAAAGAGGCAACAGTCACACAGACAATAACAAAAAAAAAAGGATCTCTCCCTCTCTCTCTCTTTGAATGCCGTCGCCCCCCACCTGAGCCAGTCGGACCATGAAGAGGTTGTTGGGGTCTTTGGCGTGGTACTGGGCCAGCTGCCGCAGCATGGCGGCCAGGCGGGCGTTGTTGGTGCCTGAGGAAATGGAAAAGACGAAGAGCCGGTTGAGCAACGTAAGCATCTTTTCCACATCTTTTCTTTCCACATTAAATTTGGACTTCACAATGCTCTCGAGTTAATTTAAAATGGACACGTAATTCTACAAATAGGATCAAAAATAATAATATTAGCGCGGCCGAATCTTGATGTGAAACCGCGCAGAAATAACGTCTTTAAACTGAATGAATAGACGCATTTATTTAGCACCGTTGCAGCCACACACACACACACACACACACACACGATTAACTCTACGTCGCGCCCCGACTCACCGCTGCCCACCATGCCCATGGCGAAGATGGAGTTGTGGGACACTTCGGGGTCGGCGTCGTGGGAGAACTTGCTGAGGGTGTCCAGGATGTTCAAACGGGGGTTGGACACGGAAATGAGGGCCAGGGCGAGGGGCACCGCTCGCCTCAGGGTGGGCTCCCCGTACCGCAGCTGGGTGAACGGGGAACACAGGAGGAAACAGTCAGGCGGAGGCCGAGAGGGGAGCAAACAGTTAGGGGCGAACACACAAAAAAAAAAATCAAAAGTGAAAAGGTTAACGACATAACCACTGACCAGATGTCCAAATGTCCGCAGTGCCATTTCAGAACCGATCTCCTCGCCCATGGCAATCAGGGCGATGCCGAGAACAGCGACACCCTGAGAGGAAGACGTGAAAGCGTCCGTAAATAGAGAAGAAGTATTGGCACGTAATCCACGTTAGGGGGATAATCGATGCCGACGAGTTACCTGGTGGGAGCCCATGTCGGCGGCAGTCTCCTTCTTGTCTTTGTCCTTCTTGTCCTTCTTGTCCTTCTCCTCCTCTTTTTCCTTCTCCTTGGCTTCGTAGTGTTCGCTGCAGATGTGGAGGAGCTGCTGCACCTTCAGCACGTTACCGGAGCCTGAGGCGGAGGGGGCAACCGTTAGCGGGCTTCAAGGTAAGGGCTGCATATTATGGGAGTGACGGAGGTGTGCGCGTGTCGGACACATCTGGGAGACGGTTTCTAGGAGACTGACCTGCGTACGCGCAGATGTCCACTAGCGTGTTGGCGAAGCTGCGGAACGGTTCGGGCACGACCTGCAGAGCAGCCAAGGTCGTCTCGATCGCCTCACCCTTACCTACGAAAAGAGGGAACACACACACACACACACAGAATAGTTACTGCAGCTGTAATACAAGAAGAGATGGGAAGGAAAGACAGATAGCGGAGGAGTGGGCGTCCTTATTACTGGAGCAGATGACGGGCTTGCTTACCCAGGTGGTTGAGTCCCAGGCCGAGAGGCAACCAGCGGGCGTACGTGTCCTTCAGCTCCTGCTCGCTCTTCTCCATGATGGTCTGGACGATGGTGGAGGTCACGTCGCCGTTACAAGATCCCACCGCGATCATGCCGCACGCCAGCGCGGTCACTCCCACCACCTGAGGGTTGTTAAAACGCACGCTTGAATGCTGCTTAACTGCTCTGGCAGGTGTGCGCGCGTGTGTGTGTGTGTGTGCGTGTGTGTAAAAGTACATATCTGTACCTCCATGCTGGATTTGGAGTCTCCCATGACGGGGAGAAGCAGAGACAGGACGTCCTCTCGGTTGGAGCCGGCGTAGGCCAGACCCAGTCTGAAACCGAGAGACATTAAAGGTCACACTTCAAATGAGAGATTCAGGTGGTAACAGCAGTGTAGGAAACGCGGCTTACGGGATAATAAACAAAAAGAAAAAATAGGTATTTGTCCCGCCCATGCTTTTGACTGTTCTGCATCCATAACCTCCTCACCCAAAGATGGCTCCTATCCTCATGATGTTGCTGTTGTGGAGGACGTAGTCGGAAAGCAGGGCGAGGGCCGGGTCACATTCGTTCCTCACACCCGAGTTGACGATGCCGCAGGCCAGGAGGGCGCCAGACTGGAGGGAGGGAGAGGGAGAGGGGGAGGGGGAGGGAGAGGGGGAGGGAGAGGGAGAGGGAGAGGGAGAGGGAGAGGGAGAGAATGCAGGTGTAAGAAAGGCAATAGAAAAACACATCTTAACAGCTTATTAAGAGTATTTAAAATCTCTCTTGTAATTGTTAATTGGGCAATACGGAGAAAATCCCTATGTGTATATATATATATATATATATATATATATATATATATATTTTCTCCACCCAAATACCATGATAGAGAAAATATTGAAGAATTCACTATTGACGCTTTAACAAAATAAGATTTTTGATAAATAATCATCAGTAATGTAGATATGACAAGTCAAAAAACAGCTGACTGCTTCTGTCTGGGGAGGCCTAGAGTCCTCCTGGACTATTTCTTAGTCACACACCCTTGCAAATCTTTAATAATATACTTTGTTTTCACATACTTTATCTATGTTTATCCTTACGCACCATTCACCAAGACAGATTCCTCGCGTTGCGTAACGAACTCGGCATTAAACCGACGTTCACAACGTTTACCTTGATGTAGTCCTCAGAGGAGTAGAGGTATTTGTCGATCTGGGTCAGACCGCCGTCCACGTCCCACAGCAGGATCATCCCCAGGGAGGCAGCGGCGCTCAACATACCTGAGGACATTAAAAAAAAATCGCCTTCAGTCGCCCGGACACCTCGAATAAAAAAAAAAAAAAAAGAGGCGGAACTGCACGGATGTCGATAAGTCAAACTGCGCTTTATTCACCGTGGTCTTTGTTCTTGTACAGCCATTTGTTGCCGTCGTCCGTGAGCAGCTTGTCCTGACCGAAGGCCGCGTTCACGAAGCCGTTCACGAAGGACGAGGCCAGGTTCATGCGGGCCGAGTCCACCTGGGAGCCGCTGCCTCCGAACCCTGTCGCACGAAGACGAGAGGAGGTCACGACCGGTTTACAGAGCAGGCATCCTCAGTCCACATCAGATGGATTAGAGCTAGACTTATGAAAGTGTCTCCGTCACCAGCGTATACTAAACACAAACACACACACACACACACACACACACACACACACACACACACACACACACACACACACACACACACACACACACACACACACACACACACACACACACACACACACACACACACACACACACACACACACACACACACACACACACACACACACACACACACACACACACACACACACACACACACACACACACACACACACACACACACACACACACACACACACACAGCAGTACGAGACTCACTGTTGTTTTCCAGGTGTGTTTTGTAGATGTCATCTGGGACTTTTGGTTCCATGATGTCCAACTGGGGAGGACGACAAGAGTGTGTTATTGAGAAGAGTGAAATGTGCCGACTCGTGAACTTCTACGAACCATTATTAATTATTACTCAGTGGACTGAACCGTATTAATCTGACCTGTAAAACATGTAAAATAATACATTGGTGTCGACAAAACCATGTGGTTATTTCATATATAGAATAATTAACAAAAAAAACACATATTTCCTGATAGAAGCCCTAGTTAGAGTGCTGGAATAGGAAAGATCCTACAATGTCGGAAAGTTCCAGTGTATTTTTCCATCTAAAACACCAACTATTGTCAATAAATCAGCATATGTGATATACAAGTGAGCGTGGAACAACATTTATGTTAAATACCTTTCTTCTGAACTATTATCTCTCCGTTGTCTCTATTTTTCTCTCCTTCTTTGTTTCCCCCTCTTTTCTCACCTCTCTGGCCAGGGCCAAGAAGTTGCTGTTGAGCTGCACGTTGGACATGATCTCCGTCAGGTCCTCGTAGTCCTCCACGTCCTCGTTGAGCTCCAGGAACATGCCATGGCGCCCCAGCATGTAGGCCATCTGCTTCTGGATAACGCTAAGAGGCAAAAACATATAGTTTATTATTACCGTGACTATCTTAAGTGCTCTGGGAGGTGTTTGTTTAAATCCTGCTTACATGTCTTTGCAGGACGTGAAGATGTTCTCCACCAGCTCCACGTCGTTGAGCATCAGGGCCAGGCGCAGGGCTTCTGGGTAACGGTTGAACTTCCTGAAGATGTTCAGGGAACATCTCAGCAGCGCAGAGTTTTCGGGCTCGGGGACGTAACTCACACAGCTGGGAGGAGCAAAACGGGGAAAGTTCAGAGATGAAAAGACCTATTAATACGTGCTAAAAAAATTAATATGTTTCCATAAACCTGAACATACCTAGTAAGGTACAGGCAGACTTTGCTGTAGGCGGTTTCGTCGATGTAGTCCTCCAGCATGTCCAGCCTCTCGATCTCCATCAGCAGGTCGCACGCCTCGTGCTCGGCATTGTGGGCCATGTTGTACGGCACGATCTCCCTCACCAGTTTCAGCAGCGTCTCCTGCTGCGTCTTGTCACTCTCCTCGACCTCCTGCCACTCCTTCGCCACCTCGCCGGACAGGTGCCTGCGACGCGACAAGACACAGAAAGAAGGATGTGTCCAAAATGTCCCGTTTTCAGGTCAAAGAAAAATATCAGCCATGAACTTCACAATGTCTTTAATCTTAGAGGGACCATTCATCCCATGCTCCACACACACACACACACGTTTTATGGCAATATTGTCCCCCGACAGTTGGTCTCTTTTTCCGAACAACATCAATGTCTGATTATGCTCAATAGAGCTTCTGTCCCCCTATTTTTCATTGTTCGGTGTAATTCATCATCAGCGTCGCCCAGTTTTTCTGTACGAGAAGCTGAACGCCAAACTGAAAGGGGATCACCTTTCTTTGCGATTGGTAAAAACCGGAGCAGCGTAGTTATTAAAAAATGGACGACCGAAGAACTGACAGCGAATCAAAATAACAAAACATCGAGGGATCTCTGCACATTTCCTTGCGTCTTCTTACCTGACGTATTCGTGTCCCCAGGAGGCCAGCTCTTCCTGGGAGCCGAGCAGACGGTACTTCAGACACTCCCGCTCGCCGCTCATGGTCATGGCCAGCACCGACACCACGTCCCCGCAGAAACTCTGCGAAATACAAAAACAACGTTTGAACTTTGATATCTTTAGCCTAAAGACTAGAGAGATTCATCGGCAGTGAGAACATTGCATATAGTTTAGGTTTTGTGTGTGTTTAGGCTATGAGGATATGAAACACCTGCCATTCATAGCTTCTACACCACATCTGAATAGACCTTTATACTATTAAAATAATATAAATCAACCATTTTAAGATAGGATTGCCAAACATAGCTCTCTCAATACATGTGTGCTCCAAGGAAACGTGGACTACGGTGATTCTACTTAAAAGTGGGCACAAACAAAAAAAGCCAATGCATAAATTTCATCGTTTTTCCCGTACCGGTAGCACAGCGGCGCCCATACCTTGTTCTCTCCGGGAGCCATGCCCTCAAAGATCTCTTTGAGCTTGCCGTAGTGTGGGCGAAGAAATTTGAGGGGCTTGGGCACCGAGGTCATGGAGGTGGTCGAGGAGCGGATCAGTCTGCGCAGCTCTTCCAGTGCCGGGCGGTGCAGCTCTGTGTCCTTCTCCTGCCAATGTGTAGGAAATGCAAGGTTATTTTGTGCTTCCTTGTACACCCCGACACACACAAGAGTGGTTTGTAAAACAAAACACACGCACACAACTAAGTAATACTTACACTCAGTCTCTCCACCATCATCAACAGGTCCTCTTGTAACTGCTTGTCTTCTTCTGACTGCGAGAGTTAGTGAAGAAAACAACAACAACATCTGTTATTAATGAAACTTAAAAAAAACAACAACAACAAGAATGTATTTGTTGCAGCAGCTTTTTAGCCTTGAAAGAGAGACGGGTGACCGTAGCTTTAGTTGACAGTGTTGATGACAATGATCATATGTTTACTCTGTGTTGTTGTTTAGATTACTTGATGTAAAACAAACTAATAATAATAACTTAACAGATGGATGGTGTTAAGCATTGTATGCCATTTACAGGTAGGATGGAAAACTATAACGAGGCACCACTAGTGCTCATATAAACAGGGAATGCATTTAGAGCTACTGTAATATATACTTTATAAATCCAATAGTATTCCTTTATAACACTTGAATGCCCCCCCCCCCTATTTGATACCTGCTGACTGTCACCTTTAAAACCACCAATATGCTTTTTTTTTTTTGCTTTAAAAAAAAAAAAATACAAAAATGCATCACCGTGATGACAAATAACGAAAACAATAAATAAATATATTCCCCAAACCCGAAACAAAGCAATCTGACCAGTCACACTTAGCACCTGCTAATCGAAGAGCTAGCTAGCAAGCTAGCGTACGGTTAGCTCACTAGCTAGCTAGGCGAGTTTGATCCTTTCCGACATTTTTTTTTTTTTTTAAAGCCGCGGAAATGTATTTTAAACAAATTGGTTTTGTGTGAGACCTTAACGACTGATTACTTAACAGCCTGTTGAGGACGTATGCTGAGTGACAACGACTCGGGGCCTTCTCAACCGTGTTGTCAAAGCGGCCGTGACTAAGGTAAAAAAAATAACACCTCCCGTTTGAATGACAGAAATACCCCCAACAGTTACCAGCTCTTGCTCCTCTTTCTTCTCCTTGTCCTTCCCCTTGGACTGCGGTCCCTTCCCCTTCTCCTTCTCCTTCTCATCGGTCTTCTCCGACTGCTTATTCTCTTTGTTTTTTGCCTCCTCCATAGTTGCGGCTCTAGGAAACTATCGGCTAGCAAACGGAAACTGAGGATGACTGTTGAGAGCGGACCGCTGCTTCTTCTTCTTCGTTTTCTTTAGGGTAGAAAACGGTGCTGCGGGTTAACTTTAGCGCCCCCTTGCCGGTGGGGATGGGGAATTGTTTGTTCGTGGGTACTTCACGTGCTGCGTAAAACGGGGGGATTTTTGTGTGACGCCGTTTAAATTATGTATTTAAAAACTTGTTTTGTTTAACGTTTAAAAACTTGTTCAAAGCCGTATATACATACATATACACACATACACAAACACACACATATATATATATACACACATATATACATACATATACACACATAGACACACCCATATATATATATATATATATATATATATATGTATATACACACATATATACATACATATACACACATACACACACATATACAGTATATATATATACACCTATATACATACTGTACAAATGTAAAAAGATATGTATATGTATATATATATATATATATATATATATATATATATATATATATATATATATATACATATAAGGTAAGGGTGTTTATTGTCATTGTAAAAACATACAACGAAATCAAGTTGGCGACTCATCAGTCAGTACAGCATATATATATATATATATGTATATATATATATATACATATATATATATACACATAAATATACATACATATATACATATACATATATACATACATGTATATATACATACATATGCATATACATATACATATATATATACGTATATATATATATATATATATTAAATACATACACATACTGATACTGATACTGATAATATAATTAGTTGTTGAAAAATCCTAGAAGGAGGAAAATATCCTCACGGTTGTCCGTCCAAATGAGATGAAGTACATTTATTCCCACGTTTTGCGAGTCATTTCAACGTAGCGTGACAACTGATCACATGATCACGTGGAAGATAAATCACCTGACCGTTTCCTGGTTTCTGCGTCGCTCCGCTCCAACGACGACATGGCTCTCCAGCGGCGTGGGTCGCTCCTCTGCACCGCGGCGCTGCTCGTGTTGCTCTGCGGGGTCGTCGGCGGTCAGGGCCGGTTCAAGGGCTTCGGGAGCTTCCGGAGCATCGATGGAGGGCAGGACACCGGAGGGAGGGCCGTGTCGGAGGAGCTGTGGTTCACCCAGAGACTCGATCACTTCAACGGCGCAGACAGCAGAGAGTGGAAGCAGGTACGATGTGTGTCATTACAAGGGCTAAACATATATTTAGAAAAATAAATAAAATAAATATATATATATATATATATATATATATATATATATATATATATATATATATATATATATATATAAATATATTGTGTGTGAATGAACCGTTTGTCTGTCGTACGTGTAATCTTTTTGATTTATTTAAAACGAGGTGCACTTTTTAAGTTAAATTACCTCAATTAATAATGTTTTCTTTTGGCTGGTGAGGAAGAAACTCAACCAACTATTAAAATAATAACAAAACACGAGTGTCTGGCACGTTATATGTGCATGACACCAAGATAAATAAATAAATACTATAATAAAGATGACCCCTGATGTGTGTTGTAGTGTCTGTAACTCTCTCTCTCTCTCTCCTCCAGAGATACTTTGTGAATGAAGCCTTCTACAAACCGGGCGGTCCGGTGTTTCTGATGATCGGCGGGGAGGGCCCGTCCAATCCGGCCTGGATGCAGAACGGCACCTGGCTCACCTACGCCAAGCAATTTGGGGCCCTTTGCCTGATGCTGGAACATCGCTTCTACGGAAAGAGTCACCCGACCGCGTGCGTCTGACCTTTTTTGTTGTTGTTGTTGATTCTTAAACTCTCGACCTCGTGCAAAGGAAAAACAAAATAATTTTTTGTTTAAAAAAAGAAAAAGAAACACTGGTTTACGTCTATTTTTGCTCATGCAGCATTAAAATGCAACCAAGTGGACCTGCTTGAGTCTTTGACAAAAATAACAACAACAACAACGTATAGCTACAAACCTTCTTTACCAGGTTGGAGTCAAATATCTTTAATCTTCGACTAGCTGAACTGGACTAAAACAAAAGCAGATAAACTCAACCTCTTGACGTTTCAGTTTGGCGTCTGTTGTGCAGCTCTCTCGCCACTAGGTGGCAGCACCGCATTCAAATCGAACCCTTCCTCTCTCCTCCCCATCTCAGGGACCTCAGCGCCGGCAGCCTGCGCTACCTGAGCAGCCGCCAGGCCCTGGCCGACCTGGCGCACTTCCGCGCCGTGACGGCGGAGGCCCGGGGGCTGGCCGGCAGGAAGTGGGTGGCGTTCGGCGGCTCGTACCCGGGTTCGCTCGCCGTCTGGTTCAGGCTGAAGTACCCACACCTGGTCCACGCCTCCGTGGCCACCAGTGCGCCTGTCCGGGCGACGGTCAACTTCCCAGGTATTGGGGGGGCCCCGTAGAGAGACACACACACACACACACACACACACACAAAGAGTCTATCCAGGGTGACTTTCCATTGTTTAATCCAAAGTTTGAGTCCCGGACAGATGAAAGACATCGCGCTCTCTCTCTCTTTGTTGTGTTTGGCTGAGCGAGTTGTTTTCCTGCAGGAAGGGGAGTGTGGGGGGGGGGGGGGGTCGAGGTCAGAGCAGCTTTGAATGTGGACCTCCACACACGCACACACACACGCGCGCCACACCGTGAAACCTTTTTTTTTTATAATTCATACTTTCACAGGCACGGGACTATAAGTGGGTTCCGTCTGAAGGTGACTGGGTGCTTCCTGTGTCTTTTTTTAAAAACATTTTTTTTAAGTGTCCGCCCCTCCCCCCCCCCCCCCCTGTCTTTGTGTCCCGTGCCAGAGTACCTGGAGGTCGTGTGGCGCTCGCTGGCCTCCGAGGGCGTGGAGTGCCCCGTCCTGGTGCAGGAGGCTTCGAGGGCCCTCGTGGGGCGCCTGAACGACCCCAAGACCTACGACAACGTCACCAAAGACTTCAAGTACGCCGTCACTTTTATTGTGTGATTTTTTTTTATATTTTTTATTTTTTTTTTTTCCAGGTGTGCATTTTTGTCTTCGCCGTTGATCTTTGACGTCGTTGTTTTGCGTGGTTGTCACGGTGACCGTAAGGTCAGGCGGTGCAGTCCTGGAGACGCACCAAAGCCTGGACATCTTTTATTTTTATAACTCGTACAACCCGCCAATGCTTTTGGGCTAACTTCCCCTTCTTTCTTCATCTTGCTCCTTACTCCCTTGCATCCTCTCCTCTCTCCTCCTCCTCCAGCTTGTGTTCCAAACTGCAGATAAAGACGGAGATGGACTCGGCCTACTTCCTGGAATTGCTGGCCGGCAACTTCATGGATGTGGTGCAGTACAATGCAGACAACCGGGGGTTTGAGGTGAAAAACGTGCACTTAAAATCTGTTTTTCATGCCAGAATAAGTCCTCTTTTTTTTAAATTGCATATTTATTTACTAACTCGTGGAAGTTATTTACATTAGCTGCTCATGAATTGAATATGACACTAGAGCCAGTTGGAGGTTAGCTTAGCATCAAGACAGGAAGCTGTGGTCCAAATGAGACAAAACTAAAGGGTGTAAACTGATTGACAGCTGGCCAGAAGACATTAAACACATTAAAAGTTATTCTGAATATTACAAACTGAATTGGAATATACTATTTTTATATATTGCCTCCCCTTCCCTCTGTCCCCTCCTCGGTGCCTCGAGGAGACGTGAGTCCGGTTACCAATAAGCCGACTGGGGGGGGGGGGACAAAAGCCTCTGTGGTCTCTCTGGTTTCCTGTTGCCCCCCCCCCCCCCCCCCCCCCCCTGAGCTAAAGGGGCGCTTATAAAAGAAGTGAGAGGAGCGGTGGGCCGCGGAGTCCAAACAGCTGCCCCCTCTGACACAAAGGAGGGGGGGGCCTAGCAGGTTTTAGGTACCGCTGAGGAATTTAGGGGACGAGGACCGAGGTGTAACCCAATCAGAAGAGGCGACGCGGCGGCGGCGGTGGCTTCACAGTCGAGGGGGTTATCAATGGGGGGCTTTTATTTAAAAAAAATACGGAAGGGAGGTTGCGTAACGCCACAGCTCGTGGAACAAGTTCCTCTTTTGACACGGGAAGGTGCAGAAGAGAGAGAGAGAGAGAGAGAGACTCGGGCACCGGGATGCATTCAGAGTTACCGAGGCGTAGACTGCCAACTCTGTTTGCTTTCATGCACATTTATGCACCTGGAATTGCATTGTGGGTCGTTACACACACACACACACACACTCTCTCTCTCTCTCTTATGGTATGCACTTGGTCACCAGTTTTGTACGCACAATTTCTTGGACAGGGTGCACAAATGATTTTTTTTGTTGCATGTCTCACCCCCCTTTCTCTCTCTCTGAGGGTGACCGGTTCCCAGCTTCAGTGTCATGAGCTGGATCAGGAAGTGGTCTCTTTAAAAAGCCACCGGGATGTGTGCGTCCCTCCCCCCCCTCCCCCCACCCCAGACATCAACCCCACAACACTCTTTCCTCTTTCTTTCTTTTAAAAAGAAACTGGGGCCAAATAATGGAGCCGGGAGGATGTCACAAGTTCATGTCTCCATTCCCAATAAAAGCCTCGGGAATACTTTCACCCACATTAAAGGAAAAAAAAGGACCTTTCATCATGAGATGATTTGAATTTTAAAAATACATTTACTTGTGTCGTCTTCTTCTTCTTCAGGGCGCGAGGGGCGGCAACATCACCATCAAGGTGCTGTGCGGCGTGATGGGCGACTCCTCCCTCGGGGAGCCTTACGCCCGCTACGCCGCCGTGGCCCGCCTCATGATGGACACCTTCTCCATCAAATGCCTGAACGCCAGCTACCAAAGCTACCTCAGAGACATGACCGATGCATCTTGGGACGGGCCGGCCGCCGGGGGAGGTGTGTATTTACTGTGTGTGTGTGCAGACATGGTTATTTTAGCGGGCTCTATTTTAGAACATCTCCGGCTATTTTTGACGTACTTTTCTGTATTTTTTTTTTTTTTTTGGGAGCTTTTTTTTTCTTTCTTGGCAGGTCTGTGTGTTCTTTTATGAATAACAAGAGCCGGTGTGATGTCACGCCACTGTCGTCCAATAATAACCCATAATACGGGAGCAATCGGCTGCAGCAGAAACAACAGACCAGAATAAAACGGGGTCGAGTTGGGGATGCGGTGGCAGTCAATTCAGGGTGTTTGTTGACAGGCTTTTTTTTTAGGATACCCAAAAATTATATATAATATATACACAAACACACACTAGGCAATTTCTGGTTTTAAGTAGAGCCGTCGAACAATGTAATTACATCACGTAACGACTACAAATAAAATAAAAAGGAGGGGAAAAAATCCTGAAACGAGGGGAAATTTTCCAAATTGTTTTTTTTTTTTTTCAGGTTAAATTAAAAGTAAGAACATTACACTAAAGTTCTAATAAAAAAAAAAAATGGATGCTCTATATTCCATGCTGTGTTTCCTGTTCCCAGCTTCAGGAACAGGAAGTAGTCTCCTTGGTTGCATACAAGCCGACTGATTCCATGTTGTTTTGTGCGTCGTCAGGGAGACAGTGGGTCTACCAGACCTGCACCGAGTTCGGATTCTACCAGAGCACCGACTCGCCCAACCAGCCGTTCTCCGGCTTCCCTCTGGCGTGAGTTCTCCAAACGTCGCCTCGCTCACCTAAATAAGTGTCGCTGCGTCATTAATCCTTGTTCTTCTTCTTCTTCTTCTCGTTCCAGGTATCACGTGAAACAGTGCGCGGACTTCTACAACGTCAGCGGCGAGCAGCTGGCGGCGGCCGTGGCCCAGACCAACGAGTTCTACGGCGGCTACGACATCCGCTCCAGCAGGATCGTTCTGCCCAACGGCTCCATCGACCCGTGGCACGCCCTGGGCGTCACCCGGGACATCACGCCGGACCTCCCCGCCGTGTTCATCAAGGGTGAGAAGCTGTGTGTGTGTGTGTGTGTGTGTGTGCAACATGGATCGATGGCTTGTGACCAACTCGATGGACACAGTTTCTCTTTTTTATTCCCAATAAATGTGCGTCTACTGATCAAAATTAATCCAGATTAATGTGTTTTTAAAGGGAAAATGCACCACCGTTTTTATTTGGATGTCCAATCAGCGTTTGATGGACATAAATAGTCGAAAACTTCTGCCGAAATCCTGCTTAGACTAGTTCTGGTTACAGTAAGTCCAGTCCTTTTTGACTCGCGTTCCTCATTAAAAAGCCTTTTTAGGGAATTTTTTAATTACTTTGAAAGACTGGAGTTCCTTTTCGTGATTGCTTCACGTCACTGAAGCCAAGCAACAGTTTTTCGGCATTAAAACAATGGCTCACTTTTTGGTGGATAATTGCCATATCCTTCTTATATCCTTATGTATATTATTTTCCCTCTCTGATCCAGGAACAGCCCATTGTGCCAACATGTACCCTGCCAGGAGCGAGGATCTCCCCCAGCTGGCTCTGGCCCGGGATCACATCTTCTTGCTTCTCCAGAAGTGGCTGAAGCAGTGACTGACAGCCGAAACGGGGCCGATCAAAACAAAAACTAATTCTTACTTTTTGTCCCGATCATTGACATCCGAGTGAGACGTCCTTTTTTTTTTTTTTTTTTTTAATAAAAGGCACTTTACACAAGCCTTCGATGGCACGGGTATTTCACATGAATGAAACAAGTTCGAGCAGATGAATAAATACTTTAAACGACTTCTCTTTGTTTTCAGTTTCATTTTGAGTCAACGTTTCCAGGTCAATAAGGTGCAGAGTAGTCAGAGAAAGCTCAGTTAAGGTTTAACTTCACTGTTTTTGAACTATTTATATGAAGACCAATGAGTTGCACCATCCAGAAATACTTCATCACTTCTCATTTCACAAGATGTGTTCCGCATGGAAGGAAAAGATAATCATTTTGGGGATGTTATATGCAATGACTGCCCTTTTTTTGTTGCATGCTATTGACCAATCTTATCCAACTCCAATGTTGAGAAATGAAAGTTCCTCAGCAGCATCATGACTGCAATGTTTTCATCTTTTTGTCTTGAAGTAGAGGGACCCGGTTTGAAACATGGACGGTGGCCTTGAATGACCCGGTTGCAATAGACAGCCGTGTGTTTGTTTAACACCTCCAGGAACAGACACGGTGATCCACACTTTGCTTATTGTCATCTCAGCTGCAAGACCCCCGACACACACACACACACACACACACACACTCTGTGGATCAAAAACCCTGCCATGGATGTCTCATTCAGTCGAAGGCTGTGTAGTAAAAACAAACAATCCACTAAAAGCCCAGTTCAGCCCACAAAATGTACACGTGAAATGTATTTTATTGTCACCGTGGAGGTCCACCGTCCAGTCTTTGTGGAGGCAAACGTTTACGATGGGGATCGACTCGTAATTGCCCAGAAACACTAATTTAATCCTGCAATTCAAATCCCTGTGCACCTCCTCGTAATCCTCTCTGGCTGTAATTGATCTTCAGCCTCTTTCCAGGTGTGTGTGTGTGTGTGTGTGTGTTGCCAGGTAAGCAGTGGATTTTGTGAATGGACTTTAGTTGTGGGCGAGTTATACTTGGGATGTTAGGTAATTTTACAAAATGTATAAAACCGAACTCGCACTAAAAGACACGTGTTGACAATATGCGACATTTTTTAAAGCACAAACAATACTCGTGTGGATGCTTTTTATTATATGTTGTGTTGGCACCTGAACGCATCATGGTGAATCTGAGGCCCTCGGGGATTTTCCATTGAAAGTGACTAAACATAACCCAGACGACCTCTCTCACGTGTCGCTTCTAAACAGTCACTGTCACTTCCTGTTGTAAACAAGGCACAAGTTGTCCGCTGCATCAAGTTGGGGCAACGCGTACCGGAAGTAAACGCACGGACCTAAAATAAAACAATTATTTATTTGTTGTTTTCTTACGAAAATATGAGCATGAAGTACACCAACAAAATGTATTGAAGTGTAAAAAATCGTATGCGTTGTAATATTACTGTATTTCCGTGTCAACGGACAACTACGTGGCAATTCGTTCGGCCTTTTATTTTGAAACCTCACCGGAAGCTCTTAAACATGACGGTTATCTGTTTCCGCTTGACACAAAACGGGGAACACCCCGCTTCACGCTCGCTGGTTTAACGGTAGTTGGGAGGCGGAGTTCGGCCCAATAAAGTCCTCTCGGAACCGGCAGCGGGGCTCAGTCGCGCTTCTCCCGTTCACCGGATTAAAGTTGAGTCTTTCCTTCCGTTTAACGGACGAACCGCTCGTTTCGACGCCGTTTGGACACCGTGAACGTTTCACCTGCGGCGCGCGACGAAAAGGTAAGTTGAGGACTTTTTAGATTTAGCATCACCTCGTCGTGAAGAAGTTGCTTTAAAAACAAAAAAAATTAAATGTTTTTATTATTAAAGTGTCATTTAGCTAACGTTAAATACAAACGCAACATTTCTGCGAGAACTTGCATATTTTAATAAATAATGTGCGTCAAAAATAGCGCAGAAAACTTGATATTTGGGTTGTCTTGCGTTAAAAATAGTGAATGCGCAACGTGCCACTGTGAGCCGCCTCCTCGCGCACACCACCAGGTGCACGTTTAATAATACGCATGGCTTTCACAATTGTATTTATTATTATTTTTTGTGTGAATGCATCCTTAGACATTTTTTTTTTGCAGATTTTGGGGCAGGTTTTTGGCAACTTATCCCCCCCCCCCCAAAAAAAAAAAACGTGTCGAAAGTAGTTTGGTTCACATTAAAACAACATTCCCACACAAAGCACGATTACCAGTAAGTCATTTCTCCTTGTGGCCACATTCATTCTGCTTCAGTGGGGGAGGGGGGGAGGGGGTATATAATTAAAAATGACAGAAGAGCCCATTTTCAGTAGGGGTGGTATTTAAACATTGTGAATAAGGGTTAGTCAGATCCTGCAGCACTCCTTTAAACATCTGTTGCTTCAAAACAAGCAGCGGGTCATGTGATGGCCGTTACAGGAAGAGTCACAACAAGGAAGGATGTTGTTCAAATGCTCTTAAAGATTAAATATCGATACACTTCCCAATATTTAACCTGTGTGTGTCTGACTTCTGTGGTTCTTGCAACAACAAATCTAATCTCATATTCTGTATTTATTTTTTCTCTCGAGCTGATGGAGCGTCTCTCGATGCTGTGCCTGTGCGCGCTGGCGACCCTGCGCGGCCACCAGGGCGCGATGTACCAGGCGCCCTCCTCCTACGGCGAACGTGGCTCCGACCTCGGCATGCAGGTGTTTCAGCAAGTGGTGCGCTCCAAGCCCCTGGAGAACGTGGTGCTCTCCCCCCACGGCGTGGCCTCCGTCCTGGGGATGCTGCTGCCGGGAGCCCACGGGGAGACTCGCAAGCAGGTCCTCAACGCGCTCCGCTACAAGAAAAACGGTGAGGACTCCGTTTTAAAAAAAAAAAATCCGCGTGCAATAATCGCGACAACGAAAATAATACTCGAACGCCCGACTTTGTCTGCACAGGCCCGTACAGGATGTTGAAGAAGCTCCACAAGACGCTGACGGCGAAGTCCAACCGGGACGTCGTGCTCATCGCCAACGCCATGTTCAGCCAGGACGGCTTCCCCATGGAGGCGGCCTTCGTGTCCGCCAACAAAGCCAACTTCCAGTGCGAGAGCAGGGGCCTGGACTTCGGAGACCCCCAGGGGGCTGCAGAGGAGATCAACCAATGGGTCAGCAACAAGACCAAAGGTGGGACGTTAATATTCTCCGAGAGCCCGTTGTTAATGCAGGTGTAAGCTCTGTAAGTTATGTATTTAATTTTTTTTTTTCTTCCCTCTCCCAGGTCACATCCCCAGCTTGATCAAAGCGGACATGCTGGACTCGGCTCTGACCCGGCTGGTCGCCGTCAACGCCATCTACTTCAAAGGCCTGTGGAAGTCTCGCTTCCAGCCCGAGAGCACCAAGATGAGGCCGTTCACCGGGGGCGACGGAGACGTGTACAAAGTGCCGATGATGTCACAGCTGTCCGTCTTCGGCATCGGTGAGCGGCTGTTTTTTTTTTTTAGTAGTTTTTTTATTTATTGAGTGACAAAATTAGACGGTATGGTTCTGCGTTATTGATTCAGACTAGTTGGTAATAACTGTCCAGATGAGACTTTAACTTTTTTTTTTTAAGAGCCAGTTGAGACGAGTGAAATAAAAGGACACGCAATAATTTGATGACTGTAAATTTTGGATTTATTTATGTAAAAGGCACCGTCAGCATCTTTCACCATTAATTTATAAAGAATCCTTCCTGTTTTATTTATTCATTTTTATGCTGTATTTGTTTTTGTTTTTTATTTATTTATTTTCCTTTTATTTGTGATTGCTTTAATTCTTATTTTTATTTAACAAGTGATACAATAGTGTCTGTTATGATATATTCAGGCACAAGTCAAGAAAACAGAAAAACATGGCGATATTAAAAAGTAAAAGAACCTACAATAATAATAATACATCTAAAATAAATAAAAATATGTAAAATGGATCTATACTTGTAGAGATAAAAACTCTGACCAGTACATGGCCTAAGTGGTGTTTTCATAACGAGCACAGAATAAGTGCCAGGAAACAAACCTGGGAGTTTCCTTGGAAACAAATAAACATTACGTTTCCTTTCATATAAAACATTTGCTTAAAAAAACCCAACAATAAGTTGTTCTACGTGTCTTTTTTGTTTTAAACGCTGCATTTCTGGCCAATCAGAAGCTGCGGTTAAACTCTCCATTATCCCGCAGGTTTAAAGAGTTTATATTTTCAGCTTGTTTTTTTGTTTTTTTAATGACTCAACTCCAGCCGATGCCAGCTTGTGATTCATTCGTGTGAGGAAATTTAAAGTTTAGACTTGGATATTATTAAGTCCTGTGGGAGCTGAAATGACGCGCTAGTCACTCGTCTATATTTAGACTGAATTCTTCTTCTTCTTTGGTGTCCTGCTGTGCGCTGACTTCATAGTCTGTGTTGATTGGATCATTGCCCACCCCCCCCCCCCCCTAAAAAGGGAGGCACCTCTAAATCTCAGCTGTGTTTCATGAATATAATGTGAGTCACGCCCACCTGGCTTCATAGCTCCGCCTCCTAATGCGCAGTGTGGGCGCAGTCGGGTTCTGCTGTGACCCCGTGGGCCTTCTCCAGCCAGAAGGAACTCTTACTCAGAAGACAATTTTTTTTTTTTTTTATATGGAAATGTGTTAAAAACATGTCAAGCTTCAAGCAACAGCGTATTGATAGATAGAGGGAGAGAGAGAGGGGGAGACTCTTTTTGTTTATGCAAAATTGTGAGAGACTAAGAAAAATGGTGTCGCGCAAGTTCAACAGAAACTCCTGTTTATATAAAAAATAATAAAAAAAAGGGCGTATGGCAGAAATAATAAACACTACTTTCTTTGTTTTAATCACACACACACTGTGGCTTTGTACACGGCTTGACTCGAGTTTTCCTCCTCACGGTTCTTCTTCTTCTTCTTCTTCTTCTTCTTCTTCCAGGAATAGCCACCACGCCTCAGGGGCTGAAGTACAAGGTGATCGAGCTCCCGTATCACGGCAACACCGTCAGCATGCTGATAGTCCTGCCCTCCGAGGAGGACACGCCTCTTTCCTGCATTATCCCGCACATCAGCACGGCCGCCGTGCGGAGCTGGACCAAACTGATGAGCATGCGCAAAGTCCGCCTGCTCATCCCCAGGTGAGACACACACGCACACACACACACACACACACACACACTGTGAATGCGTCAGTATGTGACGGCGTGTGTGTGTTTTACGTCTGTAGGTTCACCGCTGACGCCGAGGTGGACCTGGAAGCCCCCCTTTCGGCGCTGGGAGTAACGGACATGTTCAGCGAGGACAAAGCCGACTTCAGTCACCTGAGTGAGTGAAAGAGGCCCGAAAGCCAAACGAGGGGGTTTGTTTGGAGGAAGGACGGCGAGTCGGAGTCGAGGAAAACAAACGCACCTCCCGGTTCTCTTCCTCTCCTCATCACCTCACCTCACCCCCCTCACCTCATCTCCTCACCTCTCTCCCCTCATCTCATCTCCTCACCTCTCTCCCCCCTCATCTCCTCACCTCTCTCCCCCCTCATCACCTCACCTCTCCCCCCTCATCTCCTCACCTCTCCCCCCTCATCTCCTCACCTCTCTCCCCCCTCATCTCCTCACCTCACCTCTCTCCCCTCATCTCCTCACCTCTCTCCCCCCTCATCTCCTCACCTCTCTCCCCCCTCATCTCCTCACCTCTCCCCCCTCATCTCATCTCCTCACCTCACCTCACCTCATCTCCTCACCTCTCATCTCCTCACCTCACCTCATCTCCTCACCTCTCTCCCCTCATCTCATCTCTTCACCTCATCTCCTCACCTCTCTCCCCTCATCTCATCTCTTCACCTCATCTCCTCACCTCTCTCCTCCTCTCACCTCTCTTCCCCTCTACTCCTCACCTCTCCCCCCTCATCTCATCTCCTCACCTCTTCCCCTCATCTCCTCACCTCTTCCCCTCATCTCCTCACCTCATCTCCTCACCTCTCCCCTCATCTCATCTCTTCACCTCATCTCCTCATCTCATCTCCTCACCTCTCTCCCCTCATCTCCTCACCTCATCTCATCTCTTCACCTCCTCATCTCACCTCTCTCCTCTCATCTCATCTCCTCATCTCATCTCCTCACCTCTCTCCCCTCATCTCTTCACCTCATCTCCTCATCTCATCTCCTCACCTCTCTTCACCTCATCTCCTCACCTCTCTCCTCATCTCTTCCCCTCTACTCCTCCCCTCATCTCCTCACCTCTCTCCCCTCATCTCCTCATCTCTTCCCCTCTACTCCTCCCCTCATCTCACTTCATCTAATCTCCTCCCGGAGTGAGAGCAGCTCTAACTGTTGCCCTCTAGTGCCACCAAGTGGCGTGATCTGCAAAGTTTTTTTTATTTTTTATATGGTCACTAAACCCTATTTCTTTGCGTGTCGTCATTATTTCCGAGTTGCAGTCTCGACTAATGATGCTCATAATTATTATTATTATGTGTTTGTTTTTTTGCGACACGAGAGAAATGAATGCACACATAAGGTTCAGTAAAGCTCTGGATTATATTTGAGTTGACCTTTTTATATAACTTCCTGTTGATGTCAGTGAAGCAGACTAAAAGGCAACCATTCATTTTAATGTATTATTTATTATTAGTTGTTGTTGTTGTTTTCCTCAGGTTCCGAGCCCGTTCACGTGTCCAAGGCTTTGCAGAAAGCCAAAATCGTGGTGAATGAAGATGGAACGAAAGCGGCCGCCGCCACAAGTGAGTATTTTGTTGTGTGACCCTGAGTTTGTTTTGGACGAGTCTGTCGATTCTGGTCTCTGACGGGTTTTTTGTGTTCAGCCGCCATTTTGCTGGCGCGGTCCTCTCCACCCTGGGTCACGGTGGACCGACCTTTCCTCTTCCTCATCAGACATAACCCAACAGGTACGTTCCTCTTCCTCCTCCTCCTGGGGTGTGTGTGTGTGTCACAAAACATCATGTTTATTAAACATAACGTGTGTGTGTGTGTGTGTGTGTGTCTCTAACAGACAATGATGAGTTCTTTCTGTCTCAGGTACCGTCCTCTTTATGGGCCAGATCAACCAGCCTTGAGCCCAGACGTCACTGGTTTCATCGTACGCCAGCATGGGAAATGCTTCTACCCTGCCAGGCGTAAACAAAGACACACACACTTTGCTGTAGACTTATGTACAGTGTGGACATATGATGTTTGTTTTAAATGTTGCTTTTTATGTTGCATAACACGCTGTATACGATGTTTTTCTGCTGACTACATTTTCCAGCCGTTTTTAATTTTTTTTTTTTTATACTTCTTTTTTTTTTTTATACTTCTTTTTTTTTTTTAAAGACTTTGAATGTCAGTTGTGTATTTTCTCAACTCTGGAGCAGCGCGATCACTTTATTTATCGTGCCGCCGTTTGCAGTTTTAGACGTTTTTTTTTTTTTTTTTAAGTTATGGCGACGTGCATCCATCCCATAATGAACGTCCTGCATTCAGCCGCTTTTGCAATGATTGTTTCCCCCTCGCCGAGGAAGTCTCCTGTTTTCATACTCGCTTCGTATTTGATTGAATAAAAACACATATTTATAACATCAATGGGTTTGGCCTTTTTTTTTTATTTTGTGTGATGACGTTGTGTATTAATAAATAACGCACGCATGTATTTCTATTACATTTTCCATCATTCCTTTGACACTTATTTTATTTATTTTTTTTACTGAAACTTTCATGCCAATAAAGCCACATTTGAATAATAGGATTGTAAAAGTGTTGCAACATTTCTACATGTCCAGTATTTTAAAAAACGACATCACAATTTGTATCCAATTTTCATTTTTAGCATTTAAATGGAAAATGCCCTGCTATTTTATTTGATTGTATATTTAGTAAACATGTTTGCTGCTGCTTCAAGAAATGTTCCCCCGTGGATGAATAAAGTAAAATCTAATAATAAAAATCGCCCTCTGGATACATTTGAGATCTGGGTCTTGTAAGTGGGCTTTGTTCCATTTATCTTCACACTTGCGGAGACGTTTGGTGAAACTGACGCTGCGTATTAAAATCACATGTGTTTTATCACAAAGTAGGGACTGCTGCATGTAGTATACATGCCACCTTGACCTTTGACCTCCTTGCTCATATAGGTTCAAAATCCCAATCTGCACACTGTCAAATCTTCATGTCGCTCTCTCTCATTTTGGAGCTCCTTCGTGAACGCCGACTTCCCCTGAAGGATATTTACCTACAAAACGGAAGGAAAATAAGCATATTAAACGCACAAAAAATAATGCAAACTGAGATATAATACAGATTTATTCCCCACTTTTAAGCACAAAGGATTGTGGGTAAGAATAGCCGGTAAAGCAGGTGGTGTAAAATGCATCCTGGTATTTGTTTCATTTTGATTTACCAACCTTGAACTTTTACCTGGCAGAATAAAATAGTAACAGGACGGTTGTTGGGACGCACGATGAATTACCGCTACAGTCATTACGGTAATCCTGCCATCGGATCCGGTTCTCTCTCCTACTCTTCCAGTCTTTACGGTAATCCTGCCACCAGATCCGGTTCTCTCCTACCCATCCAGTCTGGATCCGGTTCTCTTCCACTCTTCCAGTCTGGATCCGGTTCTCTCCTACTCTTCCAGTCATTACGGTAATCCTGACACCGGATCCGGTTCTCTCTCCTACTCTTCCAGTCATTATGGTAATCCTGCCACCGGATCCGGTTCTCTCCTACTCTTCCAGTCTGGATCCGGTTCTCTTCCACTCTTCCAGTCTGGATCCGGTTCTCTCCTACTCTTCCAGTCATTACGGTAATCCTGCCACCGGATCCGGTTCTCTCCTACTCTTCCAGTCATTACGGTAATCCTGCCACCGGATCCGGTTCTCTCTCCTACTCTTCCAGTCTTTACGGTAATCCTGCCACGGGATCCGGTTCTCTCTTCTACTCTTCCAGTCTTTATGGTAATCCAGACGCCCGGATCCGGTTCTCTCTCCTACTCTTCCAGTATTTACGGTAATCCTGACACCTGGATCCGGTTCTGTCTCCTACCCTTCCAGTCTTTACGGTAATCCCGACACCGGATCCGGTTCTCTCCTACCCATCCAGTCTGGATCCGGTTCTCTTCTACTCTTCCAGTCATTACGGTAATCCTGTCACTGGATCTGGTTCTCTCCTCCTCTTCCAGTCTGGATCCGGTTCTCTCCTACTCTTCCAGTCTGGATCCGGTTCTCTCCTACTCTTCCAGTCTTTACGGTAATCCTGCCACCTAGATCCGGATCTCTCTCCTACTCCTCCAGTCTTTACGGTAATCCCGACACCGGATCCGGTTCTCTCCTACCCATCCAGTCTGGATCCGGTTCTCTTCTACTCTTCCAGTCTGGATCCGGTTCTCTCCTACTCTTCCAGTCATTACGGTAATCCTGACACCGGATCCGGTTCTCTCCTACTCTTCCAGTCTTTACGGTAGTCCTTCCACCGGATCCGGTTCTCTCCTACTCCTCCAGTCTTTACGGTAATCCTGACACCTGGATCCGGTTCTCTCCTACTCTTCCAGTCAT
The DNA here is from genome assembly GCF_009769545.1 of Cyclopterus lumpus. Lineage (NCBI taxonomy): Eukaryota > Metazoa > Chordata > Actinopteri > Perciformes > Cyclopteridae > Cyclopterus > Cyclopterus lumpus. The sequence continues at coordinate 18,483,023 of NC_046978.1, read as the reverse complement.
TACGGTAATCCTTCCACCGGATCCGGTTCTCTCCTACCCTTCCATTCTGGATCCGGTTCTCTCCTACTCTTCCAGTCATTATGGTAATCCCGACACCGGATCCGGTTCTCTCCTACCCATCCAGTCTGGATCCGGTTCTCTCCTACTCTTCCAGTCTGGATCTGGTTCTCTCCTACTCTTCCAGTCATTATGGTAATCCCGACACCGGATCCGGTACTCCTAGACTTCCAGTCTGGATCCAGTTCTCTCCTACCCTTCCATTCTGGATCTGGTTCTCTCCTACTCTTCCAGTCTTTACGGTAATCCCGACACCGGATCCGGTTCTCTCCTACCCATCCAGTCTGGATCCGGGTTCTCTCCTACTCTTCCAGTCTGGATCCGGTTCTCTCCTACTCTTCCAGTCTTTACGGTAATCCTGTCACTGGATCTGGTTCTCTCCTCCTCTTCCAGTCTGGATCCGGTTCTCTCCTACTCTTCCAGTCTTTACGGTAATCCTGCCACCTAGATCCGGTTCTCTCTCCTACTCCTCCAGTCTTTACGGTAATCCCGTCACTGGATCTGGTTCTCTCCTACTCTTCCAGTCTTTACGGTAATCCCGTCACCGGATCCGGTTCTCTCCTACCCTTCCATTCTGGATCCGGTTCTCTCCTACTCTTCCAGTCATTATGGTAATCCCGACACCGGATCCGGTTCTCTCCTACCCTTCCAGTCTGGATCCGGTTCTCTCCTACTCTTCCAGTCTTTACGGTAATCCTGGCACCTGGATCCGGTAATCTCTCCTACTCTTCCAGTCTTTACGGTAATCCCGTCACCGGATCCGGTTCTCTCCTACCCTTCCATTCTGGATCCGGTTCTCTCCTACTCTTCCAGTCTTTACGGTAATCCTGCCACCTGTATCCGGTAATCTCTCCTACTCTTCCAGTCTTTACGGTAATCCCGTCACCGGATCCGGTTCTCGCCTACCCTTCCAGTCTGGATCCGGTTCTCTCCTACTCTTCCAGTCTTTACGGTAATCCCGTCACCGGATCCGGTTCTCGCCTACCCTTCCAGTCTGGATCCGGTTCTCTCCTACTCTTCCAGTCTTTACGGTAATCCTGGCACCTGGATCCGGTAATCTCTCCTACTCTTCCAGTCTTTACGGTAATCCCGTCACCGGATCCGGTTCTCTCCTACCCTTCCATTCTGGATCCGGTTCTCTCTCCTACTCTTCCAGTCATTATGGTAATCCCGACACCGGATCCGGTTCTCTCCTACCCTTCCAGTCTGGATCCGGTTCTCTCCTACTCTTCCAGTCTTTACGGTAATCCTGCCACCTGTATCCGGTTCTCTCTCCTACTCTTCCAGTCTTTACGGTAATCCTGCCACCTGTATCCGGTTCTCTCTCCTACTCTTCCAGTCATTATGGTAATCCCGACACCGGATCCGGTTCTCTCCTACCCTTCCAGTCTGGATCCGGTTCTCTCCTACTCCTCCAGTCTTTACGGTAATCCCGACACCGGATCCGGTTCCCTCTCCTGCTCCTCCAGTCTTTACGGTAATCCTGCCACCTGGATCCGGTTCCCTCTCCTGCTCCTCCAGTCTTTACGGTAATCCTGCCACCTGGATCCGGTTCCCTCTCCTGCTCCTCCAGTCTTTACGGTAATCCTGCCACCTGGATCCGGTTCCCTCTCCTGCTCCTCCAGTCTTTACGGTAATCCTGCCACCTGGATCCGGTTCTCTCTCCTGCTCCTCCAGTCTTTACGGTAATCCTGCCACCTGGATCCGGTTCCCTCTCCTGCTCCTCCAGTCTTTACGGTAATCCTGCCACCTGGATCCGGTTCCCTCTCCTGCTCCTCCAGTCTTTACGGTAATCCTGCCACCTGGATCCGGTTCTCTCTCCTGCTCCTCCAGTCTTTACGGTAATCCTGCCACCTGGATCCGGTTCTCTCTCCTGCTCCTCCAGTCTTTACGGTAATCCTGACAGCGGCTGCGGGGTGTCAGCTGATCCTCCTCTCTCTCTCTTTTTGTGTGTGTGTTGCTGCTCGCGAGCAGGAAAACGCTGCTGGACCTCCACGAGCCATCATGGCGGCGGAGATCCACTCGAGGCCGCAGGCCGCCAGACCGATCCTGCTCAACAAGATCGAGGGGCACTCGGACGCCGTGAACGCGGCCGTTTTAATCCCGAAAGAAGATGGCGTGATCACGGTCAGCGAGGACAGGTAGGGGGGGCTTTTTAAAAAAAATTATTATTATTTAGTATTTTATTTGTAGTTAGTTAAAAAGGGTAGCTGTTTTATTTTGGGCTCGGTCTACTTGCTGGTCGTAATTTTTGGTGCTCGGGCTCCAGAAGGACACAATAAATAAGAGTTAAAAGCCGTTTTGTCACCTTTTTAAAAAATATATATATTTATATATTTTGGTTACAGGAAGCGAGGTTCCCGTTGGAGGGTGTGGGGGATAAATACATATTTAAAAAAAAATCGACTCCTTTCCATAAAATATCCGCCATCAATCCACCAACCGTTACAGAAAACGGGAATATAATATTCTGTTTTTAATAATATAATATATTGAGCTTTACGACCGTATGTATTACTTTACGTGCCAGAGTTATGAGTTCGGATTTGTTGTTTTTAACGAGCTGCGAATTGTAAACATTACTTTCTCAAAGCAGCGACTGCTGCGTTCAAGTGCCGCTCGTAATCTGTAGTTGCTTAAGTCGTTTTTAGTTGAAGCTTGCTGTAAGAGTCTTACGTTACCCACCGGCGTTTGGTTCGATGAAAACAATTCAAGTCGTTTATTATTTGTATTTACAAGTTGCTCTTTAAGGAACAACATTCGTTGTAAGCTACGCGTGTTCCCACGCGCTCTTGAACGCCACATTTTGACATCTGGGTACAATAGCAATTTTTTAATTTTTTTTAATTTTGTTGGTGAATAACAACACAAAGTCAGTGTCAAATGTTATATGTGAGGCATGATGGGATGGACCTCTTCACCTGCTCTGAGTCGGGGGTGCCACAGGGTTCACGTCAGGCCAGCACGGTCACTGAAAGTGACATGTTGGTGTCACAAGTGTGTGAAGAAGAAGAAGACAATCCTGGGTTTGGATTGTGATGCAGTTTCCATCACATCTCGAAACCCACTTGGTAGTGAAAGGGGAAGCTGTGGGGGCGACGATGCAGCCGGCTAACATTCAGGTTCCTTGATGAAACTAGTCTGGATGCTGCTTTGGATACGTTTCCCTTTCTTCTATTTTGTTTGGGGCTCTGCAGACATTTTTACTGCAATAGATGCAACAGGTTGACAATAAGCTCGTGTTTTAGAGGGCGTTTAAAATGCATCATAACACAACAACACTGCACGTGCATCAAAGTATGAGAAGTTTGAGGAATGGTGAACCGTCAACGTTAATGAAGCTCGTGGCTGGACGGCCGTTTTGGGGATAATACTGATATATCATGAGTTTAATTAATAATCATCTCCCCCCCCCCCCCCCCCCCCCGCTGTGACTGTTAATGTGAACTGAATCGAGCATTGTGTGCAAAAGAGAATTAGGGCTGTTCTCCCAGACCGGGATTAAACCCGGTCCAAGACAAAGGCCCTCTTCATTTCCATTGGAAAGTGCCTAATTTTTACATAAATTATATATATATATATAACTTCTGTTTAGCTCCATCCAAACAGGAAGTGAATGAAAAAATGAAAGAGACTACATAAAGACATTGGAGAGGGCTCTGAATGTGACCTTTCGACCTTTCCCCCCCCCCCCCCCATCAGAACCATCCGAGTTTGGCTGAAAAGAGACAGCGGCCAGTACTGGCCGAGCATCTACCACACAGTCTCCTGTAAGTACGCTCCGGTGTGGAAAAGTAGATGAGGAAACACCGCCTGTTGTCGGCTGCTCACGCCCAATGTCTTGTGTTTCAGCGCCGTGCTCCTGCATGTCGTATCACCATGACAGCAGGCGCATCTTCATCGGCCAGGACAACGGAGCCATTGTGGTGAGTGGATATATATATATATATATATATATATATATATATTTATGTATTTTAAATCTTAAAACCTGCATATCTGGTTCAAGTAGGCTGCAGTTTCAATATTTGGACTCCACCAAATGCCTGTGAGGCGAGGATGGTTATTTGATTTTAAACTTTTTTCGTGTGTGTGTGTGTGTGTGTGTGTGTGTTTGTTCGCCCTCTAGGAGTTTCTCATCTCTGAAGATTTCAACAAGATGAGCCACGTCAAGACATATCCAGGTGAGAACACACACACACACACACACACACACACACACACACACACGTTGGGATTGTAACGGGTTGTTTGTGATGACGGAGGATTGCAAGCTGCAATATCACCATTTTTTTTTGATGTAGAGCAAAAAAAGATATATATATATATATATATATATATATATATATATATATATATATGTATGTGTGGGTGCGCGCGTGCGTTTGTACTGACAATTTTTTTTTTTAAATTAAAGCTTGTGACTGGAAAAATAATAATGGACTAAAAAGATAAATAGATTAATTGTTTCTTTTTTTTTTTTTTTTTTTTAAAGCAAAAATTTGTAGAGAAAAAAAATGGACAATATTTTGTCTTTTTTTACTTTTGGTCGAACGAAACATCTGAAGACGTCTTTTCAGGCTCTGGGAAGTCGTGACAATGATAATAATATTTCATGGACCGCACAATTAAACGAGAACATAATCTGCAGATCAATTGATAATGGAAATAATTATTAGCTGCAGCTCGACTCAAACAGGAAGTGTGTATTGACTTCACAGAGGGGGCGGGGCTTAACATCGCCATTAGCCTTTTGGCAGCGCTGCAGACGAGAGCATATTGACTTTGTTGTTGTTTGTTTTGTGCAGCCACTTTGTTACATATGTTCAGCCTGCTTATGTATTTATTTATTTATTGATCCGCAGGTATTACGTACCTTACAGTTGCTCTAATATGTATAGAAATATAAGGAACAATGGAAATAAAGGAAGGATTAAAATGGAAACATGTTGTTTACATAATGCTACAACAATATATATTATATATGATTATGTTATATAGGATTAATGGCAAAGTGTTGCACAGTTGAATTATTATTATTCATTTTGTTTGGTGTTCAGGAAGCAAGAGGACAGAACAAGCGAAGCCTTTCCTCATTAAATAAAAGTATGCAGAGTGGAATATAAAGTACACAAGGCCTCAGTTCTATAATAATTAATCTCTCGGCACGCCTGAAGAAGAAAGGAGTGACTCTTTTCCGAGTCTGTTATCAGCGCTTTGCCTCGCTCAGAGACATATCACTCTCTTTTAGATAAGTGCATTACAGCCGGTAACGTTATCTGTTCAGCCTTTTTTATTCATTTATTTATTTAGTTCTGAAAATCTCTCTTTGAAGAAGCTCTTTTTAAATCTACGTGATGTTTTGATTCAGTTAAATAGCTGAAATTGAGCTTTTTCTTTTGCGTTTCATCACTTCTTTGGTTGTTCATCTCTTTGTAGTCGTTTTGCATCTTTTGTTGTTTGTTATGCATCTTTTTTTACGTCATTTTAAATTTCTTTGGTTTTAGAATCTTTTTTTTGTGCTCGTTTTGCATATCTTTGTAGTCGTTTTGAAAATTGTTTTGTTTTGCTTCTCTTTTTAGTCGATTATGCATCTTTTTCTGTGTCCTCGTCGTCACAATGTATTATCTTTTTGGATCTTGTATTTAAGATAAACGTGCTTTGGCCGTTTTAAAGTTGCTATGACGCTGTAAATAAGCCACTTTTCTCCCAACCTCACCTATAATATGTCACCGTGGTGGTGCCCCCTAGTGAGAAAGGTCCACTGGTGCAGGTTTAAATGCAGCGCGAGCTCGGGACAGAATCCAGAAGTCTGCTTACACTGTTTCAGATTTGTTTTTTTGTACACGTGGCAACATTATGGGAAATTCCCCTTTTTTAATACCATGACGCATACAATAATTCTGCTGATGTTTGTGTAATTGGACCAGGACATCACAATAAGAGCTGCATTGCATATTAAAATAAGTAGCATGTCAGCACATTATGTGTCAGGGTGTCGCTCTTAAATGTATTATTATTATTATTATTATCCAGAGTTTACAGCTTTTTAAAAATTAATCTGTAAAGTTAGAGGGGTTGAATAGTTCTTAACGAGAGCATGCACCTTTTCCAGAGGTGATCCCCAGACGGAGCATTGAGACCCCTTGAAGGGTTCGTCCAACAAGACTTTTAAGTGTGTGTGTGTGTGTGTGTGTGTGTGTGTGTGTGTCCTGCAGCCCACCAGAGCCGCGTGTCAGACATGGTGTTCTCCCTGGAGAGTGAGTGGGTGGTGAGCACCGGCCACGACAAGAGTGTGAGCTGGATGTGCACCGAGAGCGGCAGCATGCTGGGGAGGCACTACTTCACGGCCTGGGCCTCCTGCCTGCAGTATCCTTCACTCGCTGTGTGTGTGTGTGTGTGTGTGTGTGTGTGTTTTCATTTCTTTTTGGTTTGTCCTGCATCTCTATATAGTCATTTTGGGTCCCTTTTTTAGTCATTTTGCATCTCTATGTAGTCGTTTTGTAGTTTGTTTTAAATCTTTTTTTGGTCGGTTTACATATTTTTTTTGTAGTTTAAAATCTTTTTTTATTGGTTGTTTTGCATCTTTTTGTAGTCGTTTCTTTCGTTTTGCATCTTTTGTCGTTTTGCATCTTTTGTTGTCGTTTTGCATCTTTTTTTTACGTCATTTTTTATTTCGTTTAGTTGTTTTGCATCTCTTTGTAGTCGTTTTGTAAATAGTTTTGTTTTGCTTCTCTTTTTGGTCTTTTTAAATTTCTTTGTAGTTTAGAATCTTTTTTTATTTGTTGTTTTGCATCTCTTTGTAGTCTTTTCGGGTCTCTTTTTTTGTCGCTGTGCATCTTTTTTGTCGTTGTTTTTGTTTTGCATCTCTTTGTGTCTCTCTTCATATCTCGTTTTTTGGTCATTTCGCATCTCTGTTTTTGTTTTGTGTCTCTTTTTGGTCGTTTTGTGCCACTTTGTGACCTCCCAACGACGCCCACTGGGCCTGTGTGGTGATCCGTCCACGGGTCTGTTCCCGCGTGTCCGTTTCCATGACTCCCACGCTCAGATACGACCACGAGACGCAGCACGCCTTCATCGGCGACTACTCGGGCCAGATCACGCTGCTGAAGCTGGAGAAGCAGACGTACTCCATCATCACCACGCTGAAGGGTCACGAAGGTAAACGCACACCTGAGGAGGCGGGACTATTGTCTCGTGATGCTTCCAATTCTTCTTCTGGTGCCCCGAAGCCAGATATGCAGATAAGACATGTGACCCAGATCCCTCCGCATGACTTCATTATGCCGGTGGAAGAAATTCAGTGTGACGATGCAACAAAAAAAACGAAGGATCCTTTTAAACATAAATATTTTTTAAAAAATAGACGTTTAAATTCCAAATTAGGATGATGGACCACAAGATATCCCATCATTTGGTTTTAGATGATGATAGAAAATGTTATTCTGTATGAATTATGCTTAAGATTCTTACATTTAATTCTATTTTTATTTATTTCCTTCCTCTCTCTTTTGATCTGCTGCACATGTGCCTTCGTGATAATATTAAGCTGATAATGAGCATATTAATTGGACTGATAACAAGTCAATATTAATGAATGTGGTGCCGGCCTCCAGCTGTGCACACCCACAGGAGTTCCACCCTAATATTTAACGGAGGTTATGATCAAATGTATTAAAAAAAACAGAACGGAAAGGTCGGACCACGCCTTTTTTAATCTCTTTTAACCTTTTTTTTTTACTCCTAATAACCGCCACCTGTAATGAAAAGGTGTCTGAAAAAGTATTCACATTAAGAATGATACAAAGCCAACACCAATATATTAGTTTGTTTCATGTTTAGATATTATTTAATAATTATTTTGTTCACAGCTGGTGGAAAATGAAGCTATAAATACCAACTTTCAGGAGCTTCAGAGTCGGAACCAGGAAGTCGACTTAAATCTGCGATTCTACAAAATCAGAGTTGATAATATTGATAGTAACTTTATTTATTTATAGCACCTTTTTAAAAGAGGAAAAAGAGCCAAAGCAACGCAGGATGACAACAGGAAGCTTGACTATTTAAACCATAAAACAAGCACAGGAAAACCAATCGATGTGACGATATTAAATAATATAATATAATAAAGACTACGACGCAAGCAAACGCATGCAACAGGCGTTGCTTCTCTCTCCCCAGGCAGCATCGCCACCCTGTGGTGGGACCCCGTCCAGAGGCTGCTGTTCTCGGGGGCCGCCGACCACAGCGTCATCATGTGGGACATCGGGGGCCGCAAAGGACGGACGTTACTGCTGCAGGGACACCAGTGAGTCACGTGTCTGCTGCTGCACAGGGACATGCATTAAAATGTATTTTTTATAGACTTCCACGTCTGGGATTTGACACATTTAACTGTTTTTTTTTTTTGAATGTGTGGCATGCTGGAATGGCATTTATTTATTTTAACTGTTATTTCTGTAAATTCTTACTGCTTTTTCCATGTTCAACGTGTCCCTCTAGCGAGCGCGTTCAGGCCGTGCGGTACCTCCAGCTGACCAGGCAGTTGGTGTCGTGCTCGGCCGACGGCGGCATGGCGGTGTGGAACATGGACGCGCAGAGAGAAGAGGTCACTATTATACCCGTAGAGAGGCAAGAGCCCGTGGAGAGGAGCACGCGTTGAGGTCTGAGCTAGGTTTGCTCTCCTGTGTTTGTGACTTAAAGAGAAAAGGTTTGTTGTTGTTGTAATACTCATTCTGCCCACAAGAGGCAGAAGTGCACCACTACCTCATGTTCTCAATGGGACTAAAGGTTTGCTTTCGTCTTTGTAACACACAGGATATGTTAAAGCATGGAGAAATTATGACTTTTTTTATTATAAACATCTAAGAAACCTGTTTACCTTTTCTTAAGTCATAAACACGGGAGAGAAAACTATTTAGATCAGACTCAGAAAATGTTTCGCCAGATTTACAGTATTTTCTCACTTAAGTGTCCCTTCCTTAAATATAATATGTTGAGGTTTACTGATTGATGAAGGTAGATATTGTGTGTGTGTGTATATATATATATATATATATATATATATATATATATATATATATATTTTCCCTTCTCCACTCGGAGAGTTGTGTGTGTGTGTGTGTGTGTGTGTGTGTGTGTGTGTGTGTGTGTGTGTGTGTGTGTGTGTGTGTGTGTGTGTGTGTGTGTGTGTGTGTGTGTGTGTGTGTGTGTGTGTGTGTGTGTGTGTGTGTGTGTGTGTGTGTGTGTGTGTGTGTGTGTGTGTGTGTGTGTGTGTGTGTGTGTGTAGGCTCCTCAGTGGTTAGACTGCGACTCCTGTCAGAAGTGCGAGCAGCCGTTCTTCTGGAACATCAAGCAGATGTGGGACACTAAGACCATGGGGCTCCGACAGGTAAGTGTGTGTATATATATATATGTATACATATATATATATATATATATATATATATATATATATAGCTGTACGAGGGAGTACAAGTACCTCTCCTAGCTGTATGAGGGAGTACAAGTACCTCTCCTAGCTGTATGAGGGAGTACAAGTACCTCTCCTAGCTGTATGAGGGAGTACAAGTACCTCTCCTAGCTGTATGAGGAGTACAACTACTTATCTTAGCTATATGAGGAGTACAAATACTTCTAGCTATATGAGGAGTACAAGTACCTCTCCTAGCTGTATTAGGGAGTACAAGTACTAGCTATATGAGGAGTACAAGTACCTCTCCTAGCTGTATGAGGGAGTACAAGTACCTCTCCTAGCTGTATGAGGGAGTACAAGTACCTCTCCTAGCTATATGAGGAGTACAAGTACCTCTCCTAGCTGTATGAGGGAGTACAAGTACCTCTCCTAGCTGTATGAGGGAGTACAAGTACCTCTCCTAGCTGTATGAGGGAGTACAAGTACCTCTCCTAGCTGTATGAGGAGTACAAGTACCTCTCCTAGCTGTATTAGGGAGTACAAGTACTAGCTATATGAGGAGTACAAGTACCTCTCCTAGCTGTATGAGGGAGTACAAGTACCTCTCCTAGCTGTATGAGGAGTACAAGTACCTCTCCTAGCTATATGAGGAGTACAAGTACCTCTCCTAGCTGTATGAGGAGTACAAGTACCTCTCCTAGCTGTATGAGGGAGTACAAGTACCTCTCCTAGCTGTATGAGGGAGTACAAGTACCTCTCCTAGCTGTATGAGGGAGTACAAGTACCTCTCCTAGCTGTATGAGGGAGTACAAGTACCTCTCCTAGCTATATGAGGGAGTACAAGTACCTCTCCTAGCTGTATGAGGGAGTACAAGTACCTCTCCTAGCTGTATTAGGGAGTACAAGTACTAGCTATATGAGGAGTACAAGTACCTCTCCTAGCTATATGAGGGAGTACAAGTACCTCTCCTAGCTGTATGAGGGAGTACAAGTACCTCTCCTAGCTGTATGAGGAGTACAAGTACCTCTCCTAGCTATATGAGGGAGTACAAGTACCTCTCCTAGCTGTATGAGGGAGTACAAGTACCTCTCCTAGCTGTATGAGGAGTACAAGTACCTCTCCTAGCTATATGAGGGAGTACAAGTACCTCTCCTAGCTGTATGAGGAGTACAAGTACCTCTCCTAGCTGTATGAGGGAGTACAAGCACCTCTCCTAGCTGTATGAGGAGTACAAGTACCTCTCCTAGCTATATGAGGGAGTACAAGTACCTCTCCTAGCTATATGAGGGAGTACAAGTACCTCTCCTAGCTGTATGAGGGAGTACAAGTACCTCTCCTAGCTGTATGAGGAGTACAAGTACCTCTCCTAGCTATATGAGGGAGTACAAGTACCTCTCCTAGCTGTATGAGGAGTACAAGTACCTCTCCTAGCTGTATGAGGGAGTACAAGTACCTCTCCTAGCTGTATGAGGGAGTACAAGTACCTCTCCTAGCTGTATGAGGAGTACAAGTACCTCTCCTAGCTATATGAGGGAGTACAAGTACCTCTCCTAGCTGTATGAGGGAGTACAAGTACCGCTCCTAGCTGTATGAGGGAGTACAAGTACCTCTCCTAGCTGTATGAGGAGTACAAGTACCTCTCCTAGCTGTATGAGGGAGTACAAGCACCTCTCCTAGCTATATGAGGGAGTACAAGTACCTCTCCTAGCTGTATGAGGGAGTACAAGTACCTCTCCTAGCTATATGAGGGAGTACAAGTACCTCTCCTAGCTGTATGAGGGAGTACAAGTACCTCTCCTAGCTGTATGAGGAGTACAAGTACCTCTCCTAGCTATATGAGGGAGTACAAGTACCTCTCCTAGCTGTATGAGGAGTACAAGTACCTCTCCTAGCTGTATGAGGGAGTACAAGCACCTCTCCTAGCTGTATGAGGGAGTACAAGTACCTCTCCTAGCTGTATGAGGGAGTACAAGTACCTCTCCTAGCTGTATGAGGAGTACAAGTACCTCTCCTAGCTATATGAGGGAGTACAAGTACCTCTCCTAGCTGTATGAGGAGTACAAGTACCTCTCCTAGCTGTATGAGGGAGTACAAGCACCTCTCCTAGCTGTATGAGGGAGTACAAGTACCTCTCCTAGCTGTATGAGGAGTACAAGTACCTCTCCTAGCTATATGAGGGAGTACAAGTACCTCTCCTAGCTGTATGAGGGAGTACAAGTACCGCTCCTAGCTGTATGAGGGAGTACAAGTACCTCTCCTAGCTATATGAGGGAGTACAAGTACCTCTCCTAGCTGTATGAGGGAGTACAAGTACCGCTCCTAGCTAGCTCGCTAGCTCCATCTGTGCTTTTTCAAAATAAATTGAAATCACTTTTTTAATTGAACCAGATTGCTCCATCAAACCAAAACAAATATGTTGTTTAAAAAAAAAAAGAAGCTTATTGTGGCTGCAATGAACATGTTTGGCACTGAATATATTTTCAAGATGATAACAATAAATAAAATAAATGCAACCTGTGAAAAACTAAACGATACAAGTTCAAATATTTGCCAAGAAAGAGTTTTACTGAGTTTTACACTAAATATCTTTTCAAAGCAATAACGTGCAAAACAAACTCAATGCAGATATGTGTGAGCCATCAAGTTGTATCAGTATTAGTTAAAATTCACTCAAGATTCTCAAAGGAATCAAAATTCCCTGATCGAGTCACCTGACCCACATCTCCAGCTTCCTGAGGAAGGTGCAGCTCTCCGCCTTGAAGATGAAGACGTCATTCATTCAGCGTTCCAAAATATGTCACTGAGAGAGGCCAATTTCATCAGCAAGCTTGCCTGCAAATTAATAATTATAAATGTTCCTTTTTTGTGCAGCACCACTGCAGGAAGTGTGGCAAGGCAGTGTGTGGGAAGTGTAGCTCTAAAAGCACCACGTTCCCCATCATGGGCTTCGAGTTCCCGGTGCGCGTGTGCGACGCCTGCTTCGACACGGTCAAAGAAGAAGAGTGAGTAACGGTTGTAAGAATATGCTCACGTTATATATATATATATATATATATATATATATATATATATATATATTCCAATTTGTAGAGTTATTTATGATTTGTGTGTGTGTGTGTGTGTTGTGCAGTCGGACACCTTTGGCCATGTTCCACGAGGGGAAACACAACATCGCCCACATGGACATGGACCCGTCCAGAGGCCTGATGGTCACCTGTGGAAGCGACCGCGTTGTCAAGGTCAACAACAGCTTTTATTTTATTTTTTTAATTTATTTTTTTTAGGCGCTCTTAAAATGAGATTAACTTTAATTTAATAATGTACTCCAAAAAAGTTTTTAGAGGAAACAAAGAAGAACATAAATGTGGATATTTGGAAACCGAGTCTGTTTTTATTTATTTATTTTTTTAAAAAGAAAAATCGTACTGTCATGGAAAAACCTTGAAAAGTCATGGAATTTTAAAATGGTTATTTCCAGGCCTGGAAAAGTCCTTGAAAAAAAAAAAAAAAAAGTTTGTGGTCATGGAAATTTGTTATATTCATATGTTCATTTACGCAGTTTGATTAAAAGAATAATCATTTATATAAATAACAAAATGTTTGGTCATGGAATTTTGGTGAAAAGTCCTGGAAAAGTCCTGGAAATCCATTGGTCAACATGTGTATGAACCCCTGTAAATATAATCACGTTTTCATCGGTTACTTTATTTCAACTCTCTTTCCGTTTTCCATCGTGCAATTTAGTGTAAATTATCGGTAAAAAGTCTGAACATCCTGAGAGACGAGATGTACAAATATAATACTTAGTACCAGTAATAAGTATTGTTATATAGTGTATAAGAAGTAATACGGACACCGGTGCACAAATAATATAGCAATAAGATGAAGGTAAATATAGTTTAAAAAAAACAACAACATGAGATTAAAAACAAGAGTACAAATTTAAGTGTAAACAAAGTACCAGCACCTCAAATATATTTGAATAAAAATAATACAGCAATAAGCTATATTGCTCATATATTGAAAGTAATATTGCACAACGTTAATAAATGTTAATAAAACTGCACGTTATCTAGTTATTATTCGTCTCTGTGTGTGTGAATGCAGAACGCAGCTCCGCTCCTCTGATCATTTATTATTGTCCTGTTTGTCTCCACAGATCTGGGATGTGACGCAGGTGGTTGGCTGTAGCTTAGCAACAGGCTTCTCTTCGCGCTGATTCCCCCCCATCCCCCCACCCCCACCCCACCCCTCCTCTGTGCTCCGCCCACTCTTCCAATGTCATGGAAACCCCTCTGTACAATATCTTCCCCCCCCCCCCTTCACTTCTGGGATCTTCAGCTACAGCCAGGCCTGTTCTCAGTGTGTGTGTGTGTGAGAGAGAGTGTGTGTGTGTGTGTGTGTGTGTGTGAGTCGATAGTGTAGCCCTCCACATTTCTTTTGCTTCTCAAACATCTAATTCCACTACCTGTCAGTCCTACATGAAAGTGTGTGTGTGTTGTGTGTCTGTTTTGGTCTTTTCGCTCTGAACCCTAAGCACAATTTTGTGTGTGTGTGTGTGTGTGTGTGTGTGCGCGCGCAGACGTGTGCATGCATCATAACGTTATCTCTCCTTTGGGAGGAGTGGTATTGACATCCGTGGTTACATTATATTAATATTTCCGATGCTTCTTTCTTCATTTTTATTACCGCTGCGCTGTAAAGTTCACCAAAACAAACGCACACTAGCTTGCTCGTGACTGTGGCCCGCTAACTGCACAACACTCACATGTAAACAAACACTCACACGTAACATGTAAACAAACACTCACACGTAACATGTAAACAAACACTCACATGTAAACAAACACTCACATGTAACATATAAACAAACACTCACACGTAACATGTAAACAAACACTCACATGTATCATGTAAACAAACACTCACACGTAAACAAACACTCACATGTAACATGTAAACAAACACTCACACGTAACATGTAAACAAACACTCACATGTAAACAAACACTCACATGTAACATATAAACAAACACTCACACGTAACATGTAAACAAACACTCACATGTATCATGTAAACAAACACTCACACGTAAACAAACACTCACATGTAACATGTAAACAAACACTCACACGTAACATGTAAACAAACACTCACATGTAAACAAACACTCACACGTAACATGTAAACAAACACTCACATGTAAACAAACACTCACACGTAACATGTAAACAAACACTCACACGTAACATGTAAACAAACACTCACATGTATCATGTAAACAAACACTCACACGTAAACAAACACTCACATGTAACATGTAAACAAACACTCACACGTAACATGTAAACAAACACTCACATGTAAACAAACACTCACACGTAACATGTAAACAAACACTCACATGTAAACAAACACTCACATGTAACATGTAAACAAACACTCACACGTAACATGTAAACAAACACTCACACGTAACATGTAAACAAACACTCACATGTAAACAAACACTCACATGTAACATGTAAACAAACACTCACACGTAACATGTAAACAAACACTCACATGTATCATGTAAACAAACACTCACACGTAAACAAACACTCACATGTAACATGTAAACAAACACTCACACGTAACATGTAAACAAACACTCACATGTAAACAAACACTCACACGTAACATGTAAACAAACACTCACATGTAAACAAACACTCACACGTAACATGTAAACAAACACTCACACGTAAACATACACTCACACGTAACATGTAAACAAACACGTAACATGCAAACAAACACTCACATGTAACATGTAAACAAACACTCACATGTAACATGTAAACAAACTATAAGAAGAGTAGATGGTTGCTTTAGATGACAGAAACATCTGTTTCTGTCTCTTTTTCGTGTGTTTCATTCACTAGTTGGCCTTAAATCACTCTCAGGAGGTGTTACATCAGTAGGTCGTCACTGGGCGGGCGGTGGGGGGGGGGGGGGGGGGTTCTGTCAGATGTCGGCCATTATTATTGCGTAATCACTCGGGCGTGGGAAAGGGAAATCGACGTGGCCCGCACGTCATTCAAACTCCAGAACGAGCAGCTATGCATGCAGGGAAAAAAAAACGTTCCCCGCTGCTTGTTTACTACAATCTTGCATAAAACTGACTTCATAATAGCGGGTGCGGACGGACGCACGTGCACACTCGCTCAATCACGCACGCACACCCCGGGTTCTCCTGGCCCAAGATCCTGATGCCTGTAATTTATGTAATTTAATATGAATCTTTTTTTTTTATGTAAAATTTGAGAAAAGGCACTTAAAAGGTATACCGGACGAAGCACTACATTTCTGGGGGGGGGGGGGGGGGGGGGGGGGGGGGGGGATGGGGGGTTGAACGGTCCCCTCGGCTGCCTGTGTTAAAAACACCGTAAAGCCTGTTTTCAGTAGCTCATCAGTGCTCACGACGGTTCTCTCGTGCGCTCTCGTGCGCTCTCGTGCGCTCTCGTGCGCTCTCGTGCGCTCTCGCCTCGTTCTGAAGCTCTGGACGTTTCCTTCCTGCCTGGTTTCTTTTTTTGTTTGTTTCACACACACACACACACACACACACACACGTCTCGTAAAAACGCTCTCTCCACTGCACTGAATTGCACAACTCGTGGTCTTTTTTTTTTTAATTTTTTTTTTTTTGGGGACTTTTTTGAATTTAAAGAAAACATTTTTTGTTTTTGTAAATTCCGATTTTGGGAGGATTTCATAGCTGGATTCGATGTAGCGTCCTTGTAAATAACAGCCGGCGTCTCCTAATGTTAGACTTTAACGCTCGCCTTATCGTAGGTGTGTGTGTGTGTGTGTGTGTGTGTGTGTGTGTGGGTTTGGGGGTTAAAATTAGCATCATAATGTTTGGAATTCCTGAGTTCGCATTCCAGGTTTTTTGATCATGTAGTGTTTATATTTATATTTGTAGTAAAGTATTTAAATATTATCATTGTAAGTGGTTGTTTACTTTTCTTACTGCGCCGTGTTTACGTGTCACACGGTAATATTTTGGGTTAGTAGCCGATGTATGTTGCACGAATCATTTACGTTTTTTATTTTGCTTTTCCTCTAAAACACATTTTGGTGACGACGTCTTCATTCTGGACGCTTTGGGATAAAACATTCCTTTTAATTAA
>NC_046978.1:18446374-18461374 GCF_009769545.1 Cyclopterus lumpus | reverse complement strand
ATAAATCAAACTACCAAATTTGAATATAAAATTGTTGAAATTAGCTCCAATCAAATGCAAAGCCTCGAAAATGCGGCTCATATTTTTCTTTGCGTCTTTCATTAGAATATTAGACATCTCCCACCGCTGAATGAATAATAAATAATACAAACATCGGATCTCGTGACGTGTTCAGGTCGTGAACCGTTCAACGGGTTCAAAACCCAAATTACATGTTCATATAAATGACGGACTCACCACTCTGGGATCTGCGCTCTTCTCCAGCAACGGGATGAGGCTCTTGGTGAGAATGTAAACCCCTGGTGGGACGACGACATTTCATTTTGTTATTAAAAGACTTAAATCACTCCCCCCCCCCCAACCCCCCCACCCCGCCCCACCTTGACCTTTGACTCACCGAGGACGTTGGAGGCGAAGCTCTTCTCGAGCTCCTCGGCGTTCACGTCCCTTTGGCTCATGATGGAGCCGGCGTTATTGATCTGCACAGACCGACCACACGAAGACAAAGAGTGAAGTAAGGCCATATGTTTCCATGTATATATATATTTTTTAAAAATAGGTAACTCTCTTGTCGCTCACCAGTACGTTGAGGGCCTTGTACTTCCTCTTGAAGCCCTCGGCAAACTCCCCGACCTTCCTGGTCTCAGACAGGTCCAGGATGTGGACGTAGACCTCCTGGAATGAACAATTTCAAGGTTGTCTCTTTCTTTTTATTTATATATATATATATATATATATATATATATATATATATATATATATATATATATATTTTAAATGGCTGCAGTGAGTCACACTGTACTTTATTTCCCGTCTCCTTGACGATGTCGGCCCTCGCCTCCTCGGCCTTGTCCTTGTTCCTGCACACCATGTGGACCGTCCCACCTGCGATGGAACAGCATCAGAACACACATGCTTTTTTAAAAATTTTTATAATGCAGCTCGTGTTTTTTTAAAGCTATATCTTTTGTGTTTTACTTTTTGAAAAGCTATCGGTTTTAATGACGGCGTCTTTTCAGAAGGGTTTTTTTTCCCTCGATGGTCGCATACCTTTCTTGGCGATGGCCATGGCGGTGGCTTTCCCGATGCCGCTGTTGGCTCCCGTTATCATGAAGGCCCGGCCGGCCACGGAGACCTCCAGGTCCTTCTCCACGAACCTCTTGGAGGCCGACAGGAAGGCGCTCCTGCGGGGAGGGGGGGGGGGGGGGGGAACGCCAACAAGTTATAGCGCGTCACATTCGGCGAACGGTTCAGAGGGGAAACCGGGTTCGGGTCAAAGGGGGTCAGTGTTTGAGGTCAGCTTGTTTACTGTACACGACTCTTCACAGCTTTACTGTACGGACACAATGAAGACGAGAGTGTGCCTGGCATCGTCTCTGATGAGGAAAGGGGGGGTTTGTGGGGGGGGGGGGGGGGGGGGGGGGGGGGGGGGGGGGGGACAACGGGGTCGGTGTGTGTGTGGCAACAAGGACTTCAATTGCCCCCATTGTCCTGGGTGCCATTGTTGAGGGGGGGGGGGGGGGGGGTCTGGATGCTGAGGCTAAATGGCCCGCTCTGTTCGATGGTGTCATGCCGAGATCTATTAGTGGAGGGCCCGAGCGGGTTGCCGGGCAGCTCAGAGATAACACAGAACAAAGGGCCGGAGAAGGGAAGCCGGTCACAAAAGAACCTCTTCAGAAAAACTTGGCTCGCTGCGTCGGCGTACGAGGAAAAAAGAGCCTCCGGGCCGCTATTGATCAGATATCGGGGCCCGATAACGCATCTTAAAACCAACAAGAAGTCACACCTCCTCATCCTCTCAAAAAGATCCAGCTCGTGTGTGACCTTTGACCTGTCAGTTATGATATCAATACTAAGGGCGTGTGATGATTGCATGCACGGTTACTTTGATTGATCATTTGGATCCAATGAATATCAGTGAGTTGTTGAAACATGACCATCGTATCAGGTCAGCGGTCCAAAACCAACAAGTTTCACTTGCAGATGAAAAATAATGAATAATAATAGTAAAAATACACAAAACTCTGCTTGATCAATGACTTTTTCTACTCTTTTTTTTTTTTGTCGATTAACTAACGGATCAATTAGTTTTGCTATTGCTCTGCACATCACAGTGTTAACTTTCACCAGAAAGATGTATAATAACCCAAAATGTAAGATTACTAAGTCTACTGAAAGATGTCTTAGACTTTTATTTTAAGGCGCGTTGTTAACACCCTGGTTATATTATATATATATATATATATATATATATATATATATATATATATATATAAATGAATATATATATATATATTTATTATATATAAATAAATATATATAAATATATATTTATATATATAAATATATATATATATATATATATATTTATTACACATTACTGTGATATATATATATGTGTATATATATATATATAATATACAATGAGTGTCCCAAAGCCATCCCATCTCTTTGGAGCTATATCCACACAGACGCCCATGGTATATTATATTAAATTAAAGCAAAGAGAAGAATTTAACAGGCATTATAATTATTAGCTAGTCCCTCTTTATTCTATCATCACACATATTTAATATATTAATATGACGAGCTGCTTCTAGCGAAGTTTAAATAATAAACAGATTGTTACAGATGTTATAGATTGTTCACACACACACACATTCTCATAGAGGGTGCTCAACGGGCACCGCGGCAGGGCCACACACTGCTGCAGCTTCTTACCTGGTGAACTGGGTCATTCCCTTCAGGAACCAGGCGGAGTTGCGGTACAGAGACATGGTGCGTTCGCTCTGGAAGCCTCTCGCTGTGCGGAGCTCTGTGCGGAGCTTTTTGACCCCCCTAGCTAGACCCCCCCCCCCCCCTGAAACCCCCACGTGTGGCTCCGTTGAATTAACATGAGTGGGGCGAAGCCTGCAGTCGCCTGTTAAACATGCAAAACCGGATTGTTTCCCTTCTTTTAGGACTCAAAAAACACATTTAATAAACAGAATGACGTATAATATAATACAATGCTCGTGTCTGTCGTTATCTCGTGATTTTTGACTTTGTAATAACAGTTTTGGTTGTCCATCTCATTAAATAGCTATTTTAATATTTTTTTATGTATTTATTTATTTACCAGGGAAAGTGCCTATATTAATCAACCTTTCAGTTTCCACCTCGATGTAAATGTGAAAGATTTAGCTCGAGAGTTAATTATTGGCACAAAATAACTGTGTAGTCGTTAACTATATAATAATAATAATAATACCTCGAATTTATATAGAATATATATATATATATATATATATATATAACCGTCTTTGAGTGTCTAGAAAAGCATATTATTGTATTATTAGTGTATATATATAGTAGTATTATTATATATATATGTATATATATACGTACATATATATATTTTTTAAATATATTTATATATATATATATATTTATATATCACAGTAATGTGTGCTATGTGTATATATATATATTTATATATATGTGTATATGTGTATATATATATATATATATTTATATTTATATATATAGATATATATTTTTATATATTTATATTTATATCACAGTAATGTGTGCTAAGTATTCCTAAATAGACGAACTAAATATGTGTACATTACTACCCACTGAATAGTACTTAAATCAACATCTCCTCTCGCGCTGCACTGCGGTGATTCACCTGTCTCTGGGTAGCCAATCAGACCGCCGGAGCGTCCGCGGGGGGCGTGGCTCTGTTTGTAGAAGGTGAGCGAGAGAGAGAGAGAGAGAGAGAGAGAGAGAGAGAGAGAGAGAGAGAGAGAGAGAGAGCGCTGAGACTTCTGGGAAGAAACAACAGAAACATGTCGCCGCATCTCCAAACGCACCAGTAGGATAGTCCTTCTCTGGGGGGTCAGACTGCTGGTTCGGGTCCACCTGCGACGAGATGGTGAGTGAGAGGCGTGGTCTACCTGTCGGCAGGTAAACGCAGACTTACTACACTGTAATAAATACACAGTCGTGTGTGTGTGTGTGTGTGTGTGTGTGTGTGTCATCTAAAAGGAGACCAGAACTCTGCTGCTGGGTTGTGATGGCTTCGTTTGCAGAAGTGCTTTTATTATACGATTTTAAAAGATGATTCCACTTGAAATAATCCTATATATATAATATATATATATATAAATATAGCCTTTAAATATTGATACAGTTATAGACGTGTGCTTTGCAGCTGCACCTCAGTGCAAAGATCTTTGATTAATTGCTCTTGCGCAACACCACACGTTGTATTTACTGCCACTGAACTCAAAGGTGCCTCAGATGTGTTTGGTCTTTATTCACAGTTGGGAAATATAATTGTTGTCGCTGGTGGTTTTGGTGGTGTTGCTTCAGCTGCAGGCTGGGAGTGTTATTACTGTGTGTGTGTGTGTGTGTGTGTTTGCTTCATTGTATTTCCTCGTTAAGACAAAAACTTCTCCCCCCCCCCCCCCCCACATGTCTCCAGATGCGCTTCCTGTTGCTGTTCAGCCGGCAGGGGAAGCTGCGGCTGCAGAAGTGGTTCTCGCCGGTGACGGACCGGGAGAAGAAGAAGGTGATCCGGGACATGACGACGCTGGTGTTGGCTCGTCCGCCGCGCTCCTGCAACTTCCTCCACTGGAGGGACCTCAAGGTCGTTTACAAGAGGTGTGGAGCGCATTGGAGCTCGTTGCTCTGGGGTCGTCGTCATCTCCAGGGCTTTTTTTATACCTGCAGGTGTAGAGACAGACTTTTGGGGCGTTGGGGCCGAAAAGCACCTTTTGACTGGAGGCTTAATGGTTAACCCGAGCGTGTTGAGTTCAGAATGCAGACACACCCTTTCCAAAGACCTGGATGGAGTGAACGTCTGGTTAAACATTGAGGGTGACCTAGATTACTGAGGGTGCAGCACAGAGCGTCTCCTCTTGTGGTATTACACCCCCCCCCCCCCCCCCCCCCCACACACACGAAACCCAGTTCTAAATGAGTAAAAGCACAGTTCTGCTATCAGTCCTTTGAAAAGGTTTCGGAGTGAGATCTCCTCTCTCTGTCTGTCTCTTTGTCTTTGTGCTTTACTCTGACACACACACACACACACACACACACACACACACACACACACACACACACACACGGTTAGCCTCAAGAAAGACTTTCCGTGTACACAGCAGAAGAATAAATCAATATTGACTATTTTCTTAATGAACTTGTCTTTTTTCGCCCCACAAAATAAACCAAAAAGAACCGATAAGAGTACCAGTATCTGTAAAATCCTGACGATGCTCATCCCTACTACCAATTAAAACAGAATAAGTGACCTTTATGAAGCTTTTGAAACTCTTAAATTAAACTCAGTGCGCACACACATGGTCATTAAAGCTGTCCACAACCACCTGACCTTCCCCCCTCTATGCGTGCAGGTATGCCAGCCTGTACTTCTGCGCCGGTCTGGAGGACCAGGACAACGAGCTGCTGGGCCTCGAAGTGCTGCACAGATATGTGGAGCTGTTGGATAAATACTTTGGCAACGTAAGTGGAAGCTGCAGCCGGGGGAGCCGTCGATGACACGCAGCGGGCGTTAAACTCACTGCTTTTTCATGAAAGATGACCTACTTTTGTCTAAAAACTGTGTCTCACACTTCTGGACATATTTTATTTACTCTGCTCGTACACTTTGATTTGTTCTCAGCGTTCACTTAACGTACAACACACGTCACAATTATACACACGGCAGTAAATACGTACAAAAGTGTACGGCACGTGACGCACCTGTTCTCTACGTGATTGTTGAAACACCTAAATCCATTGATATATATATATATATATATATATATATATACATATATATATTCATTTATTTATATATATAAATATATATATTTATATATAAATATATATTTATGTATATATATTTATTTATATATAATAAATATATATATATATATATTCATTTATTTATATATATAAATATATATATTTATATATATAAATATATATTTATATATAAATATATATTTATATATAAATATATATTTATATATAAATATATATTTATATATATATATATATTTATATATAATATATATATATATATATTCATTTATTTATATATATAAATATATATTTATATATATATTTATTTATATATAATACAGATATATATATTCATTTATTTATATATATAAATATATATATTTATATATATAAATATATATTTATATATAAATATATATTTATATATATATATATTTATATATAATATATATATATATATATATTCATTTATTTATATATATAAATATATATTTATATATATATATTTATTTATATATAATACAGATATATATATTCATTTATTTATATATATAAATATATATTTATATATATATAATAAATATATATATGTATATATAAATAAATATATATATATATATATATATATATATATATATATATATATATATATATATATATAAATATATATTTGAACTGCAGTCACTCCCCCTGGTGTCCAGAAGGTGCATCTGCTTGTTTTTCATGTGCAAAACAAGACGACTTTTATTCCTAACAATATGCAATATTAGGACCTGGTCATCCACACAGAAGCCTCTTCTTTGATGACCTTTCAAGGCGGTTTAATGTCATTTAATGTGGTTGCAGGTGTGTGAGCTGGACATCATTTTCAACTTTGAGAAGGCGTACTTCCTCCTGGACGAGTTCCTGATGGGAGGAGAAGTTGTGGAAACCTCTAAAGTAGCCGTGCGCGTGTCCATGGAGGAGGCGGACACACTCCAAGAGGTATTCACAGCTAGTGAGCGGAGAGTTTGGGTTCTTTTTCTTCTGCCTTACTACTCACATGAAAACGTATCTCATGCTCTTGTCACAGACGATGGAGGAGTACATGAGCAAACCCACCTACTGAGCCGCGAGAGGACGACTCACCCCTCAAGACTTCAAGCACGAGGTTTATCACTCTGCTTCCTTTCTGTTTAAGTGCCTTTTTTAAGCCTCATAGTGATCAATTTCTGGATTTTTTTTGGGACCGAAAATACTCTTTTTTTTGTTGTTGTAATCTCAGAGCAAATCTAATTTGAACGAATGCATCGTGTGATGGTGAGTAAATAAAGAACCACTACACAGTAAGGAAAAATAAAGTCAATGCTTTATTAACCTCAGGAATGTCACATATGACCACATTTACAAAAAAAATAAATTAAAAAAAAACACAAGTGAATCTGGGATCCAACACTGATTTGGGTTGTGTGTGTGTCTGTGTGTGTGTGTGCATTGAAAGGCTGGTGAGTCACATGTTCTGGTTGTTTAGTGTTGTTGAGCAACAAACTCATAAAAAAAAGAGCATCAAATGAATGTCTAAACACTCATATTTCTGCTAATAAATAGGAACTTTTTGTAAACCTACAGAATATCTAATGTTTTATACCTCAAAATACTTTATTTTCACCCTCCGTCCATCAAAACATTATATATATATATATATATATATATATATATATATATATATATATATATACAGTATATGTATATCTGTCTTCATCCTTTCTTTATATCCCCATAGTTTTGTCATCACTTTCTTCCGTTTCTGGGTTCAGGGAGCTCAGCAGCTTCATCACCGCCTCGTTGTCGAAGCCTCGCGCCCGCGTCTCCTCGCCCTCCGACCGCCTCTTTTCATCCGGGCTGCTCTCTGAGTCCATTCGGTCCAAATACGCCTGCGCGGCGCTCTCGAAAGAGCCCGCGGCGCCCTGCCCGATGACGCCGTCGTCGTCGCGCTTCTGGCCTCTGGCCTCGCCGCCCCGGCCGCGCGCGGGCTTCGGGTACCGCGGCAGCATCTGAGCCGCCAGGTACGCCGCCGCCAGCTCGTCCTCGTAGTCGTCCTTCGACGCGACGGGGGCCGGGCGCCGTTGCGCGGGAGCGGATGCCCACGAACGCCCCGCGGGAAGCCGAGCGGGAAGCCGCGACGGCGAGCTCTGGTGCTGCTTCTGGTCCTCCGCCGCCCCGAGGCCCAGGATGTTGAGGATCTCCTCCGTCCGCCGCTCCTCGGGGGTCTTCTGTCGTCTGCTGTAGAATTTGGCTTCGGGGATCCTGTACGTCTTCTTCGGGGAAACCCGAGAGCGCTCGTTTCCTGCTCTGGATGACCCGGCGCTGCTCTTCCGTGACGTGTCCTGATTCATCGTCTCTCCGGTCTTGAGCATGTCCACCAGGTCCTCGGGCGGGATCTGGTACTTCTGGGAGATCTGGATGAGCTGGTAGACGGCCCGAGGGTCGATGTTGTCTCTGTACTGCGTCTGGGCCGCTCGCCTCTCCGCCCTCTGTTTCTCCTCTTCCTCTTCCTCGATCTCTTGCTTCCGCTCCTCCTCTTCCGTCTTCTCCAGCACCTTCAGGAGGTAGTAGTCCACCAGGTTGCCCACGTCGTTCGACCTCTTGACCGGGTAGCTTTCGTCGGGGTCCTCTTCGTCGTCGGGGTCCTCGCCGGCCTCCTCTTCGTTGTCGTCGACGTAATCGAGACCTCGGTTGGCCTCGTGTTTGTTGTCCTCCTCCTCCTCCTCCTCCTCCTCCTCTCCCTGTTCTTGAGGCGTGCCCCAGTCTGCAAGATCCTCGTCATCGTATCCCACGTTCCTCACATTAAACATGTCATCTTCATCATCGTCACCATCCTCCTCCTCCTCCTCGTCCTCCTCCTCGTCCTGCCTCCTGTGCACGCTCTTCACACTCGTCAGCTTGTCCAGCTCGTCAAACACCGACTGCAGGGTCGCCAGGTTCTGAGGCGTGTACTTCTCCTCCACGTTCTCGTTGGTGCGCTTGAAGGGGCTCTGGCGCCCCCTCTCGCCCTCCTCTTCCTCCCCCTCGTCCCCCTCGCCCTCCTCCTCGTCCTCGAACATCAGCGGCAGCTTCTTGTGAGGCAGGATGCCGTGCAGCTGCTTCGGCTGCGGCCTGGGGGTCGCCGGCTTGGAGGCCTTCTCCGTCTGCTGGAGGGTGCTGAGCACGGCCTGCAGCAGCTCCTCACTCTTGTCCTCCCTCCCCTCCTCCTCTTCCTCCTCCTCCTCCTCCTCCTCCTCCTCCTCCTTGCTCTGCATAGGGTTAGAAACCAGCCTCAGCATGGCGCGCAGCTTCTCGGCGTCGTCCACGTGGCTGGAGGCGGCGTCGTGCCGCTGGGACACCGCGCCGGTTCTCTGACGGAGGCCCTGGATGTACTCCAAGGCTTTGAGCATGTCCACGTTGGGGGTCTGGAGGACGTCCCCCCTGTGGGAGTCTGACTCACCGCCCCGCAGTCGGTGGTCTCTGAGGGAAGCCCCGTGGGCGGTGTGGGAACCGAGGAAGAGGAGGATGGACAGGAAGTTGGCGAAACAGACGAGGAGGGGGCCGGCTGAGGTCTCGGAGAGCGACGGCATGGTTGACGCCTGCAGAGGGAAGACAAAGGAGAGTCGTGTCAGCGCGCCGACCTTTACGCGTTAAGACGAGAGGTTCAAAGGTCGTCACTTCAAATGTCCGGTTTGATGATGGCGTCACAGACCGGACATTTGTATACTGATCCAAAGGTGGGAGGTTTTAAATCTGATTGGTGGCTTTTTGCTTAAATTCCTTAATTTATAATCACTATAATTCTATTAAATCCAGTTAAGTAAAAACAAACCCAGTTTCCTTGTTTGGTAGACCTAATCATGCTTGTTGTTTTATTTCCAATATATATATATATATTTTTTAATATATTATTTATATATATATTTATATATATAAATATATTTAAAAATAAATATATATAAATACATTAAAAAATACAACAAAAAAAATACAAAAAAATAAATAAATACATATATATATATATATATATATATATATATATATATATATATACCAGCTGGTGATCAACCGTCTATTTAATAACGATGATGATAAACAATAATAATAAAAATAACGACCCCCCCCCCCCCACGCCGCCTGTTTACCAGCGGCGGCGTTCAGCGCTCGTGCAAAATCTCATTAGTCGTCCAATGTGCTGCTCTCCGTGAGTCACGGCCCCGTTGTCAAGACAACCCGGTTCAGGCGGTCGTTCCCACGCAACCTTTTCCTTAAATCGACGAAAAAACCTCTGAACTCCCAATTATTACATGTTTTTCAGAAGCTTTAAATCCAATTGAATATTTTGGGTTTGGTTATATGACGCAGGCGTGCAACGTGCAGGAAAACACGGTTTTAATGCATTGATATAACCTATATATTTATATTTATTTTTAATTTTGTTCTCTTTTTCTAAAACAGAAGGTAAGTAAGAAGGATTTGCACAACACACAGATGCGACGATGCATAAACTATACATTTTTTAATCCGCTTACTTTTTTCTTTTTCTTTTCCAAACCTGAATTTAAATTGCAAAAAAAACAAAAAAAATTGTTACTTATATATTTTTCTTCTTCTTTCATGTGACAGAAAAGTTGCAATTATAAGCTACAAAAAAAAAAAAAAAAAAAAAAAAGTGCACGCAATTCTGTTTGATCTGAAGCGCGATGAGAACAAAGGGGCGACCTCTCCGCCGCCGTGGTTGGCGGAGGGCTCCACGGGAAAGTAACTTCAATAAATAACCCCTCGCGTGCACGTAAACAAGCCCCGGACTACATTGTCCCGCGGAGCCACCGAGCCTTACCTGTTCTGTGATCGGTCTCTATGGAAGGCTCGTGAGCATCTCTCTGTCTCGCGCCGTGTGTCTGGTGTCAGCACCGCGGACAGCTCCTCGTGCTATTAGAGGAACCACCTGACTCGTGCGTCACAGAGGAGCGATGGAGGAGGATATACGCAACCGCGAGCGCGCGCACACACACACGCGCACACGCGTTGATTTTGAGTCAGCCGAACGAAAACTGCTTCTCTCTCTCTCCCTCCATCTCTCTCTCTCCATCTCTCTCTCCATCTCTCTCTCTCTCTCTCCCCCTCCAACTCCCTCCATCTCTCTCTCTCCCTCCACCTCTCTCTCTCTCTCCCTCTCCATCTCTCTCTCCCTCCATCTCTCCCTCTCTCTCTCTCTCCCTCCATCTCTCCCTCTCCATCTCTCTCTCCCTCTCTCTCCCCCTCCATCTCTCCCTCTCTCTTTCTCTTTCTCCATCTCTCTCCTCTCCATCTCTCACCCCCTCTCTCTCCATCTCTCTCATCTCTCTCTCTCTCTATATCTCTCTCTCCCTCTCTCCATTTGGCCCTCTCTCTCTCCCTCCATCTCTCTCCTTCTCTCCATCTCTCACCCCCCCTCTCTCTCTCTCTCCCTCCATCTCTCTCTCTCCATATCTCTCTTCTCTCTCTCTCCCTCCATCTCTCTCTCTCCATATCTCTCCATCTCCTTCCCACCATCCCTCTCTCTCCATATCTCTCTCTCCCTCTCTCCATCTCTCTCATCTCTCTCCCTCCATCTCTCTCTCCATATCTCTCTCTCCCTCTCTCCATCTCCCCCTCTCTCTCTCCCTCCATATCTCTCTCTCCATATCTCTCTCTCCCTCTCTCCATCCTCCCCCTCTCTCTCTGCCTCCATCTCTCTCTCCATATCTCTCTCTCTCCATCTCCCCCCCCCCTCTCTCTCTCTCTCTTTGAAGCTCTGAAAGTAGTTCTCACCCAGAATAATGGCTTCTGTTGCAGCCGGTGATGAAATGAATACATTCATAAACTATATTTAGGACCATTGACTGCCTGAAGGGCTGAAAAGATGTGAGAATGCGAGGCTCGTTTTATTAAGAGGACATGCAAGTGCACGCATTGTGTTCAATGACAATATTTCCAGGGGCTGAAATAAAGCATGCTCAAACTTTAATGCAAATAAAAGGGTCAATAAATGTTTTTGTTGTTGTTGTATTATTCATGTTGTTGTCACCGACTGCTGTTGTGTGTCTGCTGCAGCGCCGAGAGAGACCGAGGTAGGTTGAAGCCCGCCGATGACTCACACTACGCGGACTACGCCAAAAAAGTTGGGCGGGGTGACAGAGGGACTGCAGAGGTGTGTGTGTGTGTGTGTGTGTGTGCGTGTGTGTGTGTGCGTGTGTGCGTGTGTGTGTGTGTGTGTGTGTGTGTGTGTGTGAGAGAGAGAGAATGAGAGAGCACTTCTGTCGTCAGCAAGGCTGCACTGTGGTCTCTATTTTTGGCTGCCTGTCAAATCTTGGTACGGATCAGTGTGTGTGTGTGTGTGTGTGTGTGTGTGTGTGTGTGTGTGTGTGTGTGTGTGTGTGGGCCGCTCTCAGTTTCATTCATAAATCCCCCTTCGTCATCTCCATCTCCCCGACCCACTTCTCTGGTATTCAGAGGCACCATCTCGTGTCTCGGTTGCAGTGCATATAAATACTTCTTCTCATGTAGACATGAAGACATATTTAAGGAATCTGAATGAAGAAAATCGGTTGTGTTATACCTTTTTCATAAAAAAAAATAAAAAAATGTTCCTCGTGGAAAAACCGACAGCTTTTCATGCTTCTGAGAAAATGACAAACTAATCAAATCTTCTTTTTTCTTTCTTCCCCTGAAAAGAAAAAAGAGCGATGAGTCACACGTCCTCTCAAACACACCGAGGACCTCCTGAAGGCCTCGTCTGGTCCACGGTCCTCAATATGGATTATTGAGGCACGGCAGATACGTTTGAGGTCTTTTGTGACCGTCATTAGAATAAAATCTGCCTTTTAAAAAAAAAAAAATGTTTGTACCGGACGTTTAAGGACAAGGAGACCAAAAGAAAACCAGGACAAAAGACACACACACACACACACACGTGAAGCTTGCTGTCGGGCTAATTGCTTGTGGTCGCGCCTCTGTGGCAGGACTACTGGTAAACAGAAACCAATTACAGCTCAGTTCCGCCCCCACTTCCACCGGCCCGTCCGCCGGAGGAGAAACAAAACTAAACACACTCAAGGTTTTCTTCCTCAGGTCGAACGAGAAGTTTCTCGCAGGCAATTAGTAGTTTATTATTTGGGGGATGGGGTGTCATATTTTATTGGGTGCATCCGAAACTTTTCCAGCAGAGGAAACTGGTATACTTTCACTTTATAATCTCATCATGCATGTTTGTGTAGTGCGACTCTTTATCGGGTTCTAATGTAAGAAATACAAATAATAAAAGTATAATCTCCATCCGCTGATGAAGATCATGTAATACGATTGAAAGCTAATAGATCCGTCTCCAGAGCAACAATCGACTGATTTAAAAACCTGCTTCACGCGGTTGAAAGCTCCGGAAAACACAAGCAAGCGGGCCGCGGGTCGGGATCGTTCTGTCGGAATATGTATCAGTTTGTCTCAGGTTTCCTGTTTTATTTTGAAGTTCCCAGCCTCCGATTTCCTGTGTTTGTTTGTGGTTTCCCCCTCTCACATTTGATTTAAAAGTTGGGCAAAAAGTAGCAAAAAGTAGCAAAAAGTAGCCTCTTAAGCATTTATGACAAAGTAACAAGTTAACGTTTCTATTTTTATTTTTTTTACCGTCTCTTAATGTTAGACCTGCAGCTGATCCATACCACTCCACGTGGTTTGATGGTATACCAAAAAAGGGGCGTGACTTAACCTCTATTCCAATGTTGCTCAATCGTGGTTGAGCAACATTGTTGCCATTTTTTCAACTGAGCTCCGCCCACTTCGACCCAGTGAGAACAAACAAAAACAGAATGAAGAAACTACACAAACTGTTTGTCCAAAATAGAAGAAGGAAAAAAAAAGGTGTATTTATGACAACTCTACTCTTTAAATACACTCTTGTCACTTCAATAACACACCTGTCTTTCATCTTTTTGTTTATCCAATTTTCTTGGACGTCTTCATATTTTCTTGTGTTAGTAACCGTTTGTGTTAGTAACCGTTTCTGTCCCCCCCCCCCCCCCCCCCCCCCCCCTGCTCCACCGGGCTCCACAGACAATAATAATTCAGCTCTTTAACTCGGGTTGTCAGAAGCCTGGCAAGAGAGAGAGAGAGAGAGAGAGAGAGGTTGTGAATGGGTCTACAGGGTTTGACGTCAGCCTCTTTGCTCCGGTCGATGATGTGTGTGTGTGTGTGTGTGTGTGTGTGTGTGTGTGTGTGTGTGTGGAAGAAGGTGTGATGCATCACTTTTTTGCTCTTTTCTGAAACGTGAGACGTGGCCCCAGAATACGGATTATTAGTATGAGAAAATAAAAAACAGATACTTTATTATCAATGTTTAAAGCTCCGATACACCGGTAATAAACACATCATGACGAAATAAAGGAGAACAAATAAACCGTGTAAGCCGTAAGGACCCAAATTCTGCCGTTATGAATCCATATTTCATGCATTTAGGGTCATATTTCCTCCACACACTACATCTAATGGTATATGCCCATTGCGCAACTTAAGATGAATTTAGATTGTATTTTATTTATTTTGTAACAAATCGGTAAAACCAACAGTAAACAAACTCTTTAAGAATGCCCATAAACAACATAAATAGAGATTGTTAGCCCCTAAAAAGGAGAAACTACTCCAATGCCGCACAACCCAAATACTTTCCCAATTGGGCGCCATCTTTGAAAAGGACATCCTGTATTGACGTTATAGTTCTCCTTAAAGGGGCCATACCTTCCCACGTCCCGCTCAGTCTTTCCGTTCTCGTGCACGAACATTTGGGTTTCTCGAGTGCCAATTATCAACCGACAGACGGTTGTTATACAGCGTTCGTATAGCTACGCCTACAAAAACATGAATGCACTGTAATTCGTGGATATCCCACAAAACCAGATCGTATGTAATCCATGTGATCATTAACCAGGAAGTACGACGACCACAGGGAGCGTAAGGGGAAGTCAACCTTGATTTATTTGTCACGTAACTTATGTCCTTATGCAACGCCACTTACGTAGTTATTTTAACGCAAAACACAATCTTTTCTAAACCTAACTAAGTAGTGTTGTTGCCTCAATCAACCAAGTATTTCACGATCTTTTCCTAAATCCATAGAAGTATTTCACAATCTTTTTCTAAATCCAGCCAAATATTTCACGATCTTTTCCTAAATCCATAGAAGTATTTCAC
>NC_046978.1:18413874-18433874 GCF_009769545.1 Cyclopterus lumpus | reverse complement strand
CATGAAGCATAGACTTCTATACAACAACGAATTTGAGACACAATTAGAAAACTTGTGTTGCAGACTTGAATAAGAATGAGCTGTGAGGCAACGTTGCAGAGGTATCGGGGAAACGTTTGTCTCGGCTATCTGGACTCCATGTGCACTCCACGTGCCGTGGGTGCACCGATTAAAGTACTCATGAATGTCACTCATTAGACTGGTGTGTGTGTTCCGCTGGCAGAAAGCCACGCCCTCTGCCACGCCCTCTGCCACGCCCTCTGGCAGTTGCTTTTGTCCGCCATTAAAGACAAGTTGGGGGCTTTGGTCCAACGAGGTTCCACTGTTCCAATTAAATGGAGGTTCTCTTTAGTTTTTCTTCACTTGGAAAGTGAACTATGACTCTGCTCATTAGTGGTGATCCAAGAAAAAGAAAAAAAGAAACACACAACAAAAACTGTCAGGAAGGAGCAACACCTCCCACTGAATAAAGCCTCACACACACAGACACGCACACGCACACACACACACACACACACACACACACACACACACACACACAGACACAAAGCCATGGCCAAGTATTTTCAGACCTGGGTAAGACGTGCGTCGCCTGACTTGGTGTCACACGTATGACCATGTCCACCCCCCCACCCCCCAGTGTGTCACATGAGTCAGACTCTGAGGGACAGCTCATGCAGTGGGTGACGTGCTATTTCAAGGGAGACACCACATATCTGGTACTTTTAAGAAGTGTTAGTGACAAAAATGTGGAAAAATACGTCAGTATGCCGACGATGTGACCCTTTTCTGAATGTGATGTGACCAGAGTGGACGTCTTTCCTGCCAGAGTGAGGGCTACATGGCTTAATTCAAACATCATTCAAATTATTGTTATTAATATCTCACCCAAATGTCCAACTACATTTATAAATGTGTATAACCAGGGCCTGCAGCAGCAATCTAACAGCCCCAAAAACTACATGTACATAACCTTAGTGACACAAAACCAGAAGTATGCCAAGAAATAGTCTAGAATTGTAACCTTTTTATTTTGTTTATTGATTGAAAGATATAAAGCGAAGTTAACATGTGCTGGAGGGCTGACTCTGTTACCTCTGGAGAGAGGTAGCCCTTTCCCTCTGTTTTCAGTCTCTATGCTAAGCTAAGCTAAATGTCTTTTGCCTGTAGTGATGTACGGTAATTAAAGTCGTATAGAAATGGACGTCTGAACAATCAGCTGAACGAGGCTAAGTCGCTCTGAAGAGTCGGTTGCTAATTATGTGTCACTAAGCGACGCCATCGGTTGCAATGTCAAATATGCACCTAAATATAGAAATATTGATGAAAGCGGCTGCGAGAATCAAAAGCCGGCAGCATCTACTGCATCAGACATGTTTTCTATTGAACCACCTGCAGCTCAAACAATCTCTCTGCACATTAATTGTCTTTTTTAAAATGTATTTATTGAGCATTTTCTGGGAGCCGTTTCCGCCTCCGTGACTCGTGGTGTCGATCCCGACGGAACCGGCAACACATATGCAAATGAGCCTTTGGCTTCCGTTTCCATAGTGACGCTCATTAGGTAAAAAAAAAGGTTGACTTTTGTTTGTTGTGGCGGAAGAAAGAAGAAACAACACACTCTGACAGAGAGACACATTTCAATTTGCGGACAAGCAAACATTTTCAGCCCATTTGCTTCCTATTTTGTTTGTGTTGACCAGTGTGTGTGTGTGTGTGTGTGTGTGTGCGTGAGTGTGTGAGTGTGTGTGGGTGTGTGTGTCATAATGATCCGCTCGGGAGAACAGCGTGTTAAAAAACGAACACGATATAATGAGACGCTTTCGAAGGCCAGACTCTAATACTCTCTGGGGTTAAATCTAAAAAAGGTCAAAGTGGAATTGAGAACTCCAGAGAAAGTTGCCGTTATTTGTCATTTTCTTAATAATAAGCTCATCAGCAAGCGGCCTCGCGCCTCTGGGAACGACTTCTTTCCACCGCTGCGAGCACATGCAGCTGCGTTATTACTCCTGCAAAGAGGCTGCGAGCTCCAGGACAGGGAACAGGATTAAGGGGACGCAGGATTAAGGGGACGCAGGATTAAGGGGACACGAGCTCCCGGACGACGGGAACTAATGGAGCGCTCCTTCTCAAGCCGGGTGAGAAAGGAAAAGGGGGGGAAGTCATTGTGAAGGATTTCAATATGAATTTAAGGAATACGACGTCTCGTTTAACTGCAGCCAAACATAATGAAGGCATCGCGGAGATGTTAGTGATCTGGAGTCTGCAGCGTGGTTTTGTTTCTCATTGTGCAGATTGTCGGAGCGTCCCTTTGATAATAACCGCTCTGAGAGTCTGAGCAGACCGACTGCGTCGCTGTAATTGCATCGATGTCATTTTGCTTGACCCCCCCCCTCCCGAAAGAAGAAAGAGATCTGGTAATTTTTATCCCGGATGCCGGCTCGCACGTCAACCGGCTTTGTGACGTCGGTGGAGAATTATGGATACCGACTGTTTTTGAACAGGAGCGAGAGATATTATTTTAATAACGTCGCAGGAAATAAGTCTGAACCTCAAATATTTTGGTCTCCTCCATCGTCTGAACTCCCTTCATCTCCACTGTGGGGGGTTGTCAGGATGCAACACCTTCTATAACATGTTAATATAAATGAATATAGATGATTCTTTTTTTAATATTGTATAAGTACAGCGTTGAGGTTACATTAATACATTTATTTTGGTCCCGGGACTCCAAAAAAAAGCTGATTATTGAACTCGTTTGACATTTGACGCTCAACGGTTTTAATAATTTAAAGTTGCCAATACAGTTCCTAACTCTGTCTTTTCTGCACTGAGCTGCAAGATGCAATTTTTAAAGGTGTATTATTATTCAGTCAGACGGTCAGACCCCCCGCTGCTGTAAAATGAGCATTTCTTTCTCAACGGGCTCACTACCGCATTTGTCCAGAGGGGGCGCCAGAATCAACACACACTTAAATGAAAAGAGTTTTATGAGGATACAGAAGGGAGGGATCGAAGGGTAGGAAATGGAAACAGGAAGAAGGATGGTGGCTTCGAGGTGACTCATGTCCAGACTCGCTAATGGCCTGAAAGCTGGACGTGGTCCCCCACCACCGACTCCCACGGGGGGAGGGGGACGGGGGACGGGGGGGCGGGGACACTGATGACAAACATCCTGCTTCAGGAGACACTCCAATGCGTCACTTCTGCTTGTTTATTCTCACCCTGCTCACTCTCACTTGTTATTTCTCCTTTCTGTCACACCATCTCTCTCTCTTTCTCTCGCTCTCCCTCTCTCTCTCTCTCTCTCTCTCTCTCTCTCTCCCTCTCTCTCTCAGGACGTGGCAGCTTGCACTGTGTTTTTTTTTCCGGGGTTCCTTGCGGTGCAACTTCCTTGTTGATAATTAATGAAGGGTTCACTGTGTGTTTTTGTTGTGCATGAATTATACAGTGGGGTGTTTATGTTTTGTGTGGAAAATACGAGTTTCGAGCGCTCCAACAAGTCTGTTTTCTGTGCCGAGCTGTCCGGAAGATGAGATCGACAGACAATGTTGAATTCAAATCTCTAAATGAATTTAAATATATACAGCTCATTATACATTTCTCCTCCTTTTGGACTGAATCCATGCGGGAGCAGCCAGTTTGTTTAGAAGTCACGTAATGTGGATTATACAATATATTATGAATACACCAGTATCTGGAAGGTCTGAGGGAGTCAGTACACAGACTATATAAGATATATATATATATATATATATATATATATATATATATATATACATGAACTGTGACGTCACCCATTGGTTTGTGGACTGATGTTTTGGTTGTAGCCCCGCCCCTAAAGCATCCCCTGCTTTATGGTCTGTTTGACTCTAAATGACCATAATTTACTAAATGAACATCACGCTGTATTGAAGAAGACTTGAAACTAGAGATTGAGACCAAAAACTAATGTTTACAATGTTTACTGAGGGAATAAATCAAGAGAAGTAGAGTCATTTATATAGACTTCTATACAACCAAAGGAGTCGCCCCCTGGTGGTCAGGAGAGAGAATGCAGCTTTAACACATGAAGCGTAGACTTCTATACAACCGGAGGAGTCGCCCCCTGGTGGTCAGGAGAGAGAATGCAGCTTTAACACATGAAGCGTAGACTTCTATACAACCAGAGGAGTCGCCCCCTGGTGGTCAGGAGAGAGAATGCAGCTTTAACACATGAAGCGTAGACTTCTATACAACCGGAGGAGTCGCCCCCTGGTGGTCAGGAGAGAGACTGCAGCTTTAACACATGAAGCATAGACTTCTATACAACCAGAGGAGTCGCCCCCTGGTGGTCAGGAGAGAGAATGCAGCTTTAACACATGAAGCATAGACTTCTATACAACCAGAGGAGTCGCCCCCTGGTGGTCAGGAGAGAGAATGCAGCTTTAACACATGAAGCATAGACTTCTATACAACCAGAGGAGTCGCCCCCTGGTGGTCAGGAGAGAGAATGCAGCTTTAACACATGACACATAGACTATTTCTCTGGAGGGTTCTTTCCATAATGCTGTGGTGGATAAGCAGCGCTCTTTAGTCGGCGTACGTTGACGTTGGGGAGTCGACCCCTGCGATTACATCGCAGCCCTTCTAGCGGATGCAGCCTGCGTCATTGTGACTCGATACCGGACCCATCTAAAAAAAAAAAGTGTCACCTTTAGTCAGACAAATGGAGTCCAGGTGGAAAAATCCAGAAGGTACTAAGAATAAATAAGGATAATGACTTTCGAAGTAAAAACACCTGAGACAATGAAGCTGATTTCCTGCCAGCTGTTGATGCTGAAAGATGCTCAAGAGTCCTTTCAGGTGACACAGGTCTGCAAAACGGTGCTACATTAAAAATGCCTTCATGAAGGAGAAGGATCAAAAAAATCCATTCACACACACACACACACACACACACTCACACAACCAACACCTGGCCGGCTGCTGACGCCTTTGGGCCTATGGAGGCTATTACACTGTCAATAGATGCACGTCATAGAATCCATATATTCCCTTCTGGACGTTATTGTTGTCGGTGTGGCGAGCTTCATTGCAGTGAGTTGTGGGACTGCGAGCCTGCAGCGTGTGTGTGTGTGTGTGTGTGTGTGTGTGTGTGTGTGTGCGTGTTGAGAGAACACACAACAGAGCGTTGGCTTCACACCTGAAGCTGAATCCTGGCATCTTTCCCTGTTTTGTTTTGCATCTAAAGAGGGAGAGAAGCCCCAGTGATTGTCTTCTATGTCAGTCAACATGAGCGGATACAGTCTGATGGGTCTTTAAATGGAGTCCACGGTCCCCTTTAGGGGGTCTCTTGCATACACATAACTCCCCCCACACGTATACATTAATACTAATGAATTAAAATAACATCTTTGTTCGGTTTCAGGCTCCTTAATGGCCACTAAAAGGTCGGAGCTGCGTCAGTTGAAATGCTACAAAATAAAAGCTTATTGAGACACGTTTATCCCTGGATATGAGCAACCCAAAAAAAAAAGAGATTTTCTGGTTCTCTTGTGAAACTGATTGAGTTATTATCTGCGTTATTCTAATGAAGGTCACGTCTAAAAATAACATGACGATGATAACAGAGAACACCTCTTTCTGTGTTGCCTCATCTCCCTTTCACCCGCTGCAGGAGCGCCCTCCACTGGTGGGTTAAGGATCAACAAAAAGAAAATAAAGGCTCATATCAATTCATTTTTATTTTATTTTCAGAAACACTGCAAAAGAGAAGAAGACTCAAATCAAGCCAAAACAGCATAAAAACAATACGCACAGTGCAAACCTATCAAATCCATCACGGAGCTACACGACACACACACACTTCTTATAGAGTCTCGACCAATCCTTCAAGTGGGTTCCAGGTACGTTTCAATACTCAAAACCGTGTTGGCGAGAGCGAGTCAAGTTCAGTCCACCCCCCCCCCCCCCCCCCTCTCCGTCAGCCCCCTGCAGGGTGAGTCATCAGCAGAAAGCAAAGGGAGGGGTCTCCACCAAGCCAATAAGAATAATAGTAGACAATGTTGCTTTATAATATCATATTGTAGTATTTAGTTTGCTTTTTAGACACATTTGGATGTTCCAGCAGCTATAAGTGTGTGCGTGTCACATTTAGAATCAGTTCAGACACTTTCAAAATAAAACGCCCCCTCCACCTATCAGTACTCTCTACGTCATACTGGTTTGACTGGTCCCTTTCATGGATATCATATTTTTTATGGCAAACTGCTGGTTTACTGGTGATTGGACTGTCTGCTCCACCTGGGTTCCTCCGCAGGTGGTGTTTCTCCTCTTGGGCCATGGAGGGTCACACACACACACACACACACACACACACGTTGCCTTTTTCTTAGAGTTCATCCTGAATCGTCCACGCCGTTTCCGGCCCCTCCCTTCGCGTCCGCCGCGCCGACGTCCGACTCCTCCTCCTCGATGGCGAAGCGCGTGTCCGCGGACGAGCACAGCGAGCTGACGCTGCTCTGCTCCGCGCACAGCGCGCACGCCAGCGGGGACGGCAGCGCGCTCGCGCAGTGGAGCTGCCCGAACTGGTTGCCGTGGTTACCGCAGAAGGGCAGGGACAGCTGCACCGCGCGCAGCTCCGAGACGGCGGCCGGGAAGGTGAGGCTGTGTTTCTTGGGCGGCAGCGCGCCCCACTCCCGCTGCTCCTCCTCGTGCACGAGGCGCGTGAACACGTTGGTCCTCCTCTCCTCTCGCCGCTTGGAGCGCAGGTAGCCCAGCATGATGCCGCAGAGGAAGACTCCGTAGAAGGACATGACGATGAGGATGTACAGGTACGCGTTCCCGTCGCCTTTGTCCGCCTGGGAGCGCGCGGTGCTCTGCGTGTGCAGGAAGAGCCGTTTGGGGGACGCGGTGGAGTTTTCCAGGTGCTCCATTCTTCTTCTTCTTCTTCTTCTTCTTCTTCTTCAGTGGAGCTCACGTGGAGGATCTAGAAAAGTGCGCTGAAAAAAAAGATACAGAAGTACATCCATAAATATGTGGATTTATATATGCGGTTCCCGTTACGCACGCGTTACGCACGCGTTACGCACGAGGACTCGGTTCCCAGGGAAAGAGGTTCGCTGTGCAAGTAATTGCAAAGTGATGAAAAACTTTTTTTTATACACCCGCAACTATTAAAATATGGACAAACATGTTTAAAACCTCTTTATTTGGATCTGATGATGACGTTTTACCACATGGGCAAAAAGTTGAGTAGCTTCACTTAATGCATGATAAAAAAAAGAAGTAGAAATCAATGCTTCACTTGCAAAGGACATTCAGTGCATCCAGCTTACTGTTTATTACATTTAAAACAAAGCAACTTTAAAGTATACAAGTCTTACATTTCCATCAGAACACTACAAAATCAAATCTTTCAGCTTTTTTAAAAAAGTTTTGCACATACATTTTGATTTGTACTTTTTGCATCGAAATGTACAAATCGTTTATAAAAAGTTGCCAAAAGTCAACACGAAAAAATGGAGTTTACATTAAAACAAACAAACAAACATCGTATAAACAATAATCATAAGCTGTGGACTCACCGAGCTGACGCGTCTCACGTGAACCTTCCGCTCTTCTGGAGTTTTCGGCAGCTCCGCTTCACGCGTGACGTTATTTATACTGAGACCTCGCGGTGTCACGAGTCACATGACGGGGACTGGGTTGTAAGATGAGCCACCGAGACTACGGAAGCCCCGGAGGGACAGTTGAAGAAGAAGAAGAAGAAACTATGAGCATCTTCCAACATTCTCCGACTTACTTACTCAGCGAGGGGGATGGGATGGAAAAATACATTCGAGGAGAACGGTTTAGAAAGTGGAGATGAAAAGAGACTCCGTACACACTCTCCATCAGAGTGTCGAGCTCCTGCAGCATCCTCACCTCACCGCACCGTTCCCTCGCCCCCGAACCTGGAGCCGTGTGACCGGCAGCGTGTGATCGGTGGGCGGGACGGGCACCATCGTTCCATGACATCATTTTACCAAAAGTCCGATGGCACATTTATGGTCTGTGTCATTCCAACAAGTCAAAGTCCTGCATTCAGAATCCCACTTTGGTAAACATGCACAGGTGTTATGGGTAGAATGGACTCAAAGCTACGACGAGGAACCTTTATTTGGGGTTGTGCTCGGACTGAGGCGCCCGGGCTCCTCGTGCTCCTCGTGCTCATCGTGCTCCTCGTGCTCCGCGTGCTCCTCGTGCTCCTCGTGCTCATCGTGCTCATCGTGCTCCTCGTGCTCCGCGTGCACCTCGTGCTCCTCGTGCTCCTCGTGCTCATCGTGCTCCGCGTGCTCCTCGTGCTCATCGTGCTCATCGTGCTCCTCGTGCTCATCGTGCTCATCGTGCTCCTCGTGCTCCGCGTGCTCCGCGTGCTCCTCGTGCTCATCGTGCTACGCGTGCACCTCGTGCTCCTCGTGCTCATCGTGCTCATCGTGCTCATCGTGCTCATCGTGCACCTCGTGCTCATCGTGCACCTCGTGCTCCGCGTGCTCATCGTGCTCCTCGTGCTCATCGTGCACCTCGTGCTCATCGTGCTCATCGTGCTCCTCGTGCTCATCGTGCTCCTCGTGCTCATCGTGCTCATCGTGCACCTCGTGCTCATCGTGCACCTCGTGCTCCGCGTGCTCCTCGTGCTCCTCGTGCTCATCGTGCTCATCGTGCTCCTCGTGCACCTCGTGCTCCGCGTGCTCATCGTGCTCCTCGTGCACCTCGTGCTCCTCGTGCTCATCGTGCTCATCGTGCTCCTCGTGCTCCTCGTGCTCCTCGTGCTCCTCGTGCTCATCGTGCTCCTCGTGCTCCTCGTGCTCCTCGTGCTCATCGTGCTCATCGTGCTCCTCGTGCTCATCGTGCACCTCGTGCTCCGCGTGCTCCTCGTGCTCATCGTGCTCATCGTGCTCCTCGTGCTCATCGTGCACCTCGTGCACCTCGTGCTCCGCGTGCTCCTCGTGCTCCTCGTGCTCGGTCTGTAGCAACGTCAATGCAAAATCTCCTGTAAGCTTAAAAAGTAAACGGTCATTTTTAACCGTCAAATAAACGTGATGGAGTAAAGAACCAAATATCTCTGTTGTATGTTTAATAAAAACACAAAACGTTATGTATCTACTAACATATTGCAAATGCACTGAAAACAAAACATCATCTCTTTTTCAATAAATCAAATCTTTTACAAAAGTGTTTTTAAAAAAAAATAAAACAGCGCATCTTTAGTAACATGAACAGATAATTGAATCCTGCAAATAACTCCGTGATGCTCATTTACCTGCTCGGACCGCACCAAGTAAAAGTATTCACTAAAAGTATACCCTTTCAAAATAAAAGCTCAACCAGAGTCCAAAGAGTCATTTCAAAGGCGGTCGTTTTGGTGGTTTTATTGATGTTTATAGCACACATTTCACTGTTCGTGATTCCTACAGTGATTACATTTTTATTTTAAAAGTTTTTTGAATTACTTTCTTTTAGGAACGTGATCTCCAAATGACGGATTTAATTTGAAGGTCACTGGTAAGAATCAGTGTGACACGAAGGCTTGAATTTGATTAGCTTCCAACCACTCGTCTCTATTTGTGTTTACAACTGTTCACACATAAAAACACGTCATCAAACGTCTGAAACAATGAATACAAAAGAACCACAGCGCTTTTTAAACTTTCAATAATTCAATGTATAAGACGGTAAATGCATTGCTCTGAGAAACAATAGAACACTCCCTCCCGCACGTCGACCACACACACACACAATCTTTATTGACTTTGTTTTCGGGTCATTTTTTTCTCCAAAAAGGCAAATCACAAATAAATAGTAGGATGCACTTATGTTACAAGGCCTGGGAGGGAGCTCCGAGGAACAGGTCGCCATGACGAAGCTGGAGTTAAAATAGTCTGTTTCCTCTGCTGATCGCAGCTCCACACACACACACACACACACACACACACACACACACACACACACACACACGACTCAGGATCACAAGAGAAGGCAACAGGTGTCACACGGTGAGGAATGATGGCCGCCGCGTACAGAACTTGGGACGAGTCACACACAAAAAAAAAACAGCGCCCTCAAGCCGTCGGCGTCGGTGCTGCAGAGTCAAAGTGCGCTCGTTTATTCCCACCCACGCACGCGCATCGGGAGCGCTTCATTTACGGCGCCGCGTGTAATCAAAACGGCCTTATTTGGACTGACGTGATCCGTTCTCGTGTTGCGCAACAATTTATCAACCGTGACAATGATTACAGTCATTTCATCTGTAAAACAAGCACGTGTGCAGTTTTACTTTTTTTGCACATTAAATATAGATATATATACTCCACTAGAGTAAACAACAGTGCATCTAGATGCCATCTGTCATTTAAAAAAAAAAAAAGGGACAACGACCTTATCGTTGATGATATAAAGATAAAAAATTGTTAGACCACGATATGACCTCGGCATTATTATTATTATTACTATTATTATTTTTAACCGACCTGCTCTCATTTGCCCTCGAATGACTTTGTGCTTTTGGTATCAAGATGTGCCGACGACGGGGAGAGAAGCCCCACGACCGCGAGAGTCAAAGTCCCTCCTGGGAGGGTGAAGGGGGAGGCAAAATAAACTCAAAACATGTGGAAACAAAAAGAAAAAAAGAAGAAGAAACAAAAGACTTGACCGTCTCCTGGCCCGCAGGAGGACGGAGCGCCGAGAGCTTCACGCGAAGGGAACGAGCTAAAGGAAAGATGTCCGCCCCGACACTCAGGGAGAGTTCAACAGGCAACGTCAGCTGTTTCATAACTCACATCTGGCACAATAAAGAGGTCGTACACCTGGGTCAGAGGAGAACAATCAAAAGGACGGGGGGGGCACAGATGCCTTTGTTTAGTTCCCAATTCCAGAACTTTAAGGAAACGACACTTTAAGCTTCGTTCTGTTAGGATTCATAACAGATTCGGGTCTCTTGTGTTCATGGGGGGGATTCATGGTGTGGGGGGGGAGTGTTCAGAGCCCTGGTCCGCGCTTCGATCGCCCTCGTCGGGTCACTTCCCGCCGTACATCCTCTCGATGTCGTCCTGGTAGCGCGTCTTCAGCTCTTTGCGCTTGAGCTTGAACGCGTCGGTCACTAACCCCGTCTCCGGGGTCCACGGGTCCGGGCTCAGGCAGATCTTGCGAGGGGTCTCGAAGCGCTCCAGCTGGACTGCGACAGAAGAGGACGAAGCATTTTTCTACTTGACACCCGTAAAAAAAAAAAAAAACTCTCCTTTGACCTTTGACCCCCCCCCCTCCTCTCACCTGCCAGGGCGGTCTCGGTGATGACCTTGAGGACCAGCTCCTCCATGGCTTTACTGCCGCACAGCTCCTCGCACGGGCCTCGGATGCCGTACTGGCCGGCCAGAGCCAGCAGCTGCTTCTGATTGGGCACCACGAAGCCAATCACGTAGGTCTCGTCGCTGCAGAGCGGGACGACAAGAGGGCGGTCGTCAACATGAAAGAAGCTTTTTACATTCAGTGTTTTTAACAAACACGTTGAATCTAATTTTCCTGCCTCGTAAAAAAACATTTGCAACGCTGATCTTTATTAAAAAAATCTTTAAATCTGCATTGTTTACGTGTAAGTGCCAAAAACTGCAGTTCCTCGAATGGCCACTTGAGGCTGGATCCAAAAAGGGGAGTCAATCCCCATTGGACTGTAAACAGGAAGTGGACGTCACCCGTTGGTTCGTGGACTGAAGCATCTTGGGTTTTTTTTGCAAACCGATGAACAGAGGTGACCATCTAAACATTGAACTCACTTCCTAACGTGTGCGCTCGCAGACACACAAACACACACACACACACACCTGTTGGCGTAGGCACAGATGTTGTCGACCAGAGGGCAGTTCTTCAACATGGACTCCACCTTCCCCAGAGAGACGTACTCGCCTGCCTGCAGCTTCACCAAGTCCTTCTTACGATCTGGAAAACACAGCAGGTCATCGTCTGCAAAAGGGCACGTTTTCCACTGAGCTGTGTGCATGTCTGACCAGCGTCGTCTAGGTAACGGAGGACATTTTTGGTGAGTGAGGCCCAACCTGGTTTGCTGAAAGGCTTCATGATGGATGGAAGATGTCATAATGTTTATGTAGTACCCTCAAGTGGTGACCTGCATCTATAGAACCGACTGTACGTCCTCCCCTCACCGATTATCTTGAGGCACCCGTCGGCGTGAAACTCTCCGACGTCTCCGGTGCAGAACCACCTCTGGCCGCTCTCGTCGGCGAAGAAGTCCTCCTGGTTCCTCGCCTCGTTCTTGTAGTACCCCATGGTGACGTTGGGTCCGCCGATCAGGATCTCGCCCCTCGGATGCGGCTTATCGGTTTTACGGTAACCGCC
The DNA here is from genome assembly GCF_009769545.1 of Cyclopterus lumpus. Lineage (NCBI taxonomy): Eukaryota > Metazoa > Chordata > Actinopteri > Perciformes > Cyclopteridae > Cyclopterus > Cyclopterus lumpus. The sequence continues at coordinate 18,421,502 of NC_046978.1, read as the reverse complement.
TGTAAAAACGTGCGGATTGCAAAAAAAAGAAAAAAGAAAATACAATAAATGAAAGAAAAATGCTAAATTCTGCCAGGAAAAAATAGTTTATTTCCAAATAATATTTCTGCTCTGCAAGCAAAGCGATAAACTCGACTTGATAAGTATCAAGATTTTAACGAGAGGGGGGGGGAATAAAAAATTTGTTATGATCCTTCACGGAAAAAACATAAAAAGATGGAGGTCGTTGGGGGAGTGGAAGGAAAGGAAGTGTGCTTTTTTCCTTACAAGGATCGGTCTCGCTGAATGATTAACGGTGGATTGATTGTGTGTGTGTGTGTGTGTGTGTGTGTGTGTGTGTGTGTGTGTCACACTCACCCTCCAACCAGTCTTTGAGTTTGATCTCACAGCAGACCAGCGGCCCTCCCACTCTCCCGGTGCTGTAATCCCACACTAAGAACAGACCAAACACACACACACACACACACACACGTGGTCAGAAAGCACGCTGGCATCGTCGGCACGGATATTCATCGTCGTGGCAACGTGCGAACCTCACTCGTTCCTCCCCCCCCACTCGCCACGGAAACCACCATCCCAAATGAGCGTCCACGAAACACGGAAATTTGTCGTCAATGAAAGCGAATAGATAACCGATTATTGCGGAAAAACTTTTACCCAAATTATTAAGAGGGAGGACATTTTTATCCCCGTTTATGAATTAGGAACGTCTACACATTAGTATTTATTTTACAGAAACACTTCCCAACAGGCTAAACACGTTGCGCTAACTGGGCACGATGATTTGTTGCTAATGTTGATTTTTTTTCCCCCAAACCACCGTCTTTAGTTAATATTAACGACAAACCTACGCACAATACTGCTCATCGACTCATCATTTCTTGCTTTCATCTCTTTTTGCATGTGCAACTTTTTCCAGAATTATTCTTTTGGAGCTAATTACTACTTTTAATTTGCTCTAATTTGAATTTGCTGTACTATAATTCTTATTTATTCTCATTATTCCTATTTCTAGGGGCTGCACGGTGGTATAGAGGCTGGCACTCACAAGAGGGCCGCCCCGGGTTGGACCCCCGATCCCGGGTTGGACCCCCGATCCCGGGTTGGACCCCCCGATCCCGGGCTTCCTCCATGCAGCTTATGTTAATTGGAGGTGTGAAGGTGAGCGCGAATGGTTGTCTGTCTCTGTGTGTGTGTGTGTGTGCGCCCGTCGATAAACCGGCCGACCCGTCCACGGGCGTAACCTTTCCCAATGTCCGCCGGGATCGGAATGGTCTGCCCCCCCCGTTTCTTTTTCTCTAAACCCGGGAGGCGTACTTTCACTGATGGTGCCGGCTCCGCAGGTCTCCGTCAGGCCGTAGCCCTGAGCCACCGGGCAGCAGAAACACACGTTCATGAAGCGCTGCGTGGCGGCGGAGAGCGGCGCTCCGCCCGACAACAGCACCCGCGTCCGGCCGCCCAGCAGAGAGCGCACTTTCCCGAACACCAGCCTGGACCGGACGGAAACACAGAAAAGGAGCGGAGAGAGTAACCCGAGAGCAGCACACACACTCACACACACACACACGCACGCGCACACACACACTCACACACACACACACGCACACGCACACACACACACACACACCTGTCGCATAGAGGCGTGCTGTTTCCTTTGGCGAGCTGCTCCAGTTTGTAGTTGTATGCCAGTGTGAAGAGCGTCCGCTGGACACAGTTCATCTCCTCCACCTTGGTCATCACGTTCTTGTAGATGCGATCCATGATCTCCTGGAACCAGGGCGGGGGTGGGTGGGGTGGGGTGGGGGGGTTGGGGGGGGGGGGGGTTATAGGAGACTCAATGCACAAGTAAGAGGAACAAGCAGAGTTGGTATTATAAACACTGAGAGGAGCAGATAAGATGGAGATGCAGAGAAGGACATGGCTGAAAAGGGATCGCTCTTGCAGCTCCTAATATGGGGCCCGGCCAGAGCTCGAGCACCTTAAGGTGCTGAACAGCCAGATGGAACCAAAGCACTCAGACAGCTATTCTTGTGTGAAGACATTTGGAATATCTTTCATATTTCTGGCTTGTTTTTTTCCCCGTATATTTCTCTTTTTATTGGAAAGGGGTTAAAAAAATATATCTATATATAAATGCGACATTTTCCTATGATCACAATCACCAAATGTTTATGAGGGCTCGTTAAAAAAAAAGAAGAAAAGAACAGAACAACTTTTCTCTGGGACGATGTGCTCTTCTGTCTGGTTACATAACACCAAGAAAGTGACCCCGAAAACCAGAGCAAGAGGGAATCCACCAGGCTCAGGTCCATTGTTCGGTGTGTGAATGGAACAATATAGTTAGTGCACGTGGACAGAACACACTCGGCAAACAATTACAACGTGTGAAATAATTGAAAAAAAAAGGTTGAAATTGCATTATTTGCCTTTTGCAAGGAGGAAAAAAAAACCCACAAAAATTCCTTAAAGGGGACATATGTATATTTACTTTAGAATAAAGTGAGTTTATGTGAGTGAATTAAGTGATTTGTGTATTTGGCTTGGATTTATTAGTCTGGAATAAACTGGATGGGTGAACTGGTGCAACCACGACTTCAACTAAATGAATAACTAAATGATGCTGTTAGGGTCTCGAGCGGCGCCGTTTGTAACAATACATTCAAAACGTCATTTCAGATGCAGTTTCTTTTTTGGTTTCTTGGCGAGGACACACACAAAAAACAGCTGGTTCTTGTGTGTGTGTGTGTGTGTGTGTTTGTGTGTGTGTGTGTGTGTGTTTTGTGGGTAAAGCAGTGAGAGAGGAAGTCGATTCATGCAGCAGCCCGTTGTCATATCACAGCAAACAATTTGTGTGCGTGTGCGTGTGCGTGTGTGTGTGTGTGTGTGTGTGTCGTGGGGATAACCACATGGGGCTTTCTCACGTTCTGTTTACAGCTGTGAATGGTTCCAGACACTGGGGCCCTCTGCCCTTTACACTACGACCACTGGGAGATGGGGGGGCTGGGGGGTTATGGGTGGGTGTGGGGGGGGGGGGGGGGGGGCTCATGATGTGAGAGAGAAGGGGGGAGAACGAGTCGGCCTACATTTAAACCAACGAGATCAACGGGATTATAATATATAGTCGGGGGTTTATTTCTTATTTCTTCAAGGCGGAAGTTAAAGTTGCGTCATCCCTTTGTTGTATTAAAAAAGTTGCGTCTCTCACACACTCGACTTTTGAGTTAATGCGCTTTAAAAAAAACACACAAAAAAGCTTTTTTTTCACTGGGGCTAAACATGAGGTGGATGAGAGCCGTGGGACTCAATCAAAGGTTTGAGAGAAAAAAACACACACACAGCTGAAAGATAGTAAAACGTATCGTAGAGCTGATGGAATAATATAATAATAAAATAATAAATCTCTGTAAGGAAAAGGGGGACACAAAATAATGACGCAAGTGGCGTTACTTAAGTACGGAAGTTAAGTGACCATCAAGGCGTGGACGGGTCAACCCCGTGTGGGTTTGTGTGCTCTTTATACTCCCTGGTTCATAAGAATCGATCGATTGAATTGACTTTGTGGAATATTACATGCACATTCGATTGTAAACCTCCAAAAGCAAGTCTTGGAATGGATTAATAAGCCATTTTAGCCCCTCTAACATCGCGCGGTCGACGAAGAGCAGGAATAGTTGACGGTATGTACCGCACGTCACCGCCAGTCCAGAGGCAGATCCAACAGGTCCAGGCCTGCTGGACTCTGTCACTGCCTTCCTCCCGCAGCTGGAATCCGAAAGAACCGCTGCCAAAAAAAGACTCAGCGAGCGATGCGCCGTAAAGGTTTTGTCCCCCCCACACACACCCCCCCGGCTTCTCAAAAACACCACAAAGTGTTGAGGGGGTCCGTCTCCACGTACCGGCACAGCCGCCATCAGAGTGGGCCGCAGGGCGCTGGTGTCTCCTTTGCTTCCTTTCTTGATCTTTGTTGACTTCAAGAGGGGAAAAGAAGAAGCGCGATAAATCAATAAATCTGGTTGCAACACATCTTCTTTTTTTTCTTATTTTTCTGGTCTCGCGTTACCTGGTCGGCGAGAGTCTGAGGCGACGAGTAGCCGATCCTGCAGCCGTGAGAGACGCACACCAGCTCGGCGCTGAGCTCCAGCACGTGGGCGAGAGGCAGGTAGCCGATGTAGGTGTCCTCCTCGCTGCGAACACACGGCGCGCACTCGCGTAGTTATTGTAATATTTAGAAGGGACGTGCAATCAGAAAAGATGATGTGCACAAAACAGGGGCCATCTTTTTCCTTTTACTTGGACTTCTGGAAACACAATTTCCTTATTTTTCCTTTCTTTTTTAAAAATATCTTATGGATATTTCATATTATGTTTGAAATGTATGTAAAAAGATTTTAAGATTATGTAGGTGGAGGCTTCAAATAAGCCCAGTTGGCTTTTTGCCTCTTCCTGCACGGTGATATTCATTTATCTCTATTGTGTTTGTTTATTTTTTTTTAATTATATTGCTTGAATTGTGCAAATAAATGAACCTAAACCTCTAAAAAAATCCTCAAAATTCTCAAGAGTCACAGTAGAAGTGTGTGCAAATTGACTGTTCGCTAAGTCCCGCCCCCTCCAAGGATCCATTCCGTCATATTTCTTGATATATTACACGTCTTGTCCGTAACCCCCTCTAACCTCCATCTTTCTCCCCTTGACTCCCATCCTCCCGTGTTTCTTCCTCCCCTCACACTCCCCCTTCCCCTCTGCACTTCCTCCACTCGCTCCCCCGAGGAGAAAAGGGTCACTCTTTGTTTGTAACGTCAACATTTCGTGTTGCGTGATCGCACTACGGCGGCTCTCATACTCGAGACGTTAGCCCGGAAGAGCATTCGCAGCGTCGTCATCATCTCGACCTCGAAGGCCGACGGGCAAAGAGCCAGAGACGGCGGCGGCCATTAGTCAGAGAGCGGAGAGGAGGAAGTTCCTGTCCTCAGCTCGTCTCTTCTTCACACACTGAGCTGAGGATATATATATATATATTTACTATTTACTATGCTGGTAAGGGTGTACGGTGTGGATGTGTGCGGCCTACCTCAGGTTGGGTATCCGCTCCGCCATGCCCGTGATGCCAGCGATGATGTTGCCGTGGGAGATCACGACGCCCTTCGGGATGCCCGTGGAGCCGCTGGTGTACATGATGACGGCGATGTCCGACGGCAGCGGCCGCTTACGCTCGCGTGACGCTGCGACGCGAGAAACACACTTGCAAACTTTTGACAATCAAACGCTTGAAACTATTTTTTAAAATAGTAGCAACAACACTGGAAACGAGGACGATCTTGATTGAGAAATAAATATGTCAAAAAGCACACGATGTTTAGCCACGTGCATCTTTGCATGGACGGGAAAAAACAACCCTCAAAACAAATTGCTCCCAAATGTAAACCATTAGACGGAAAACAAAAACAAATAAAATCATATTCAAAAAAACGATAATAAACATAAACTAAACATTTTTAAATGATCTCTGCCCAGTTCTGCTTTCCATTAAAAAACTTAATGTGGCCAAACCACCTCTCCTCTCTCTCCTCGTCTTCCTCCGACTCCCTTCATCATATCAGGACTTTGAACTGTGTACATTATCTTCTGTTGATCCAGTTCTGGCTGTCAGCTTAGTTTTGTTTACTCTGGACTTCCTCTCTCGTCTCGGAGGCCCACATATCATTTTCGATATGGCATCCAAGCATGTTCTCTTCAAGTACCATAATAGTATACGTGTGATTCCTCGGTTGATACTAAAAAGGTGGTAAATGCGGCAATTTATGACGTTTCACTCGGTTTCGGAAAGGTTAAAAAAATGTTCAAGCGGCGTGTGAAGTCATGGGTAGTTTAAATGTTAGTCGTTAGGAAGGTAACTTACTTTTATTAAAAAAATTGGCCAAAGCCTCTCATTATGAGCCACGAATGAAACTTTTATGGATTACGAGTCGCACTTGAAAGCAGCGGTAGCGAGTTTGAGAAAGTTATGTTTACAACGAGCGGTAGCTAGCCAGCTAGCTAACTAGCTAGCTAGCATGTTGCCGTTAAGGCCAAATCAGACAGTAAATTAATACTTTTATAAAAAGTCGTCCAAAGCGTCTCATTATGAGGCACGTAGCTGGCTAGCCAGCTAGCTAGCTAACATGTAGGCGTTAGGGCAATACAGCCGAACACATTATATTACTGTTACGTGCAGCAATATTGAGTCGTAAAGCCCAATGTGATGAATTATTATATTATTATATTCCCGTTTACTCTTATGGTTTCCTTGTTTGATTGCGGATATCTTATGGAAAGGTGTCGTTCTTGGTGGATTTCAATCCCCACACCCTCATACGCTCACCTCCATAATGGAATAACACAACCCAAAATATTCAACTCTAAAGTCGCAGTTCTGTGAATTCCAGTAGTGACAGTAAAGAAATACCCTGTCCTCGTTACAAAGGAACGTGGGAATCCATGGGACTGATACCAACCCCCATCCCCTCTAGAAAAAACCCACTGTGACCACCAAAACCAGTTGGTGGTTAGCTCGGCACTTCATCCCTCTGAGTTCTGCATTAACAAAAAACAGAACTAGGACGTCTGGCCGCAGAACCCCCCTCCACCCCAAAAACAACCAAAACAGAGGATGAAGGGCGTCAGTAAATCACGTCGCAGTCACAAGGGGAGGGCCTCTCTTCTTCCTCTTCCCCCTCGCTCGGATACGAGGTATGTAGGAGTGTGCGCTCTGAGAGTCCATGTCATGTGAAGTTAACGGGGCTGTGTATAAACATGACCCTCCCCGATATCCCAGAGCGCCATCCTCCCTTCAAACCTACTTCCTTCCCTCTTTATCTGCACACATGACGCTACCAGCCTCTCTTGTTTAGAGGTCACTCGGTTCAAGGGGCCTCAATAAAGAAAGGGCGAAGAGTGGGCGACGACCTCTCCCTCATCCGTCCAATCCACTCGCTGAACGAGCGTCGTATCGACCTTAATCTGACACAGATGTGAGCGCTTCCTCATTCACATGACCTAATGGGACTGATACCAATCCGCCCCCGAGAAAAGAAAAACCACCATGACCATCCCATAAAGAGAGGGACTACCAGTTATTAAACTCTAAGCTACTGTATAAAGGCCCGTCTTCAAAAAACTGTTCATTGATTTTTGAAAAGTTGACGGTTTATTTTCAAGCTTTTTTCAAATATGCAAAACGGTGTCCCACAGGGGTCCATGCTGGGTCCTATTTTATTTGACAATCCACATCCATAATCTTTGTTGCAATGTTATTAAAATGAATTAACGTAGAGTTCCGCCTCATCCTTAGCGATCTGCTTTTAATGTTTTTCAGAGTAATCTGTAAATAATGATGTGAGTCACGCCTTATAAATACTTTTAAACGTCATATGGAGTGCGTTACAAATAAAACGGTGAAATTAGGTTTCTGTTTATTTCTTTAGCTGAATTAAAGCGGCTCCTCTATCAGCGATCGATTATGATTATATTTTATATGTGCAGGAAAGTTTATCCTCACGCTGAGTTACAATTTGTCTCTGATGTGTTCAAATGAACTGGTGTAAAAAACGGATTAATGATACTCGTCCAGTCACAATTATTATTATTTT